>NW_007246381.1:42434-47578 GCF_000164805.1 Carlito syrichta | reverse complement strand
CGCTACCACGCCCGGCTGATTTTTTGATTTATTGTAGAGATGAGGTCTCACTGCCCGGGTCACCTCAGCCTCCCAAAGGCGCAGGATTACAGGCTGAGCCACCGTGCCCGGCTGCCAATACCTTTTAAATATTATTATGATAATTGCTCAGGGTTCACTTATGAGTGAGAACATGTGTACTCATTTGTTTCTGTGATTCCATTCTTAAGGTTGCTTTATGCTGTAAAATGGAGTTAAAGCTGCAGCTATCATATCTGAAATGTTAAAAGTTTAGAAAATGGCTAATTACAAAAGGGTGCTACTTCTGGTCAAGTCAGTCGATTTTAAAGAGCTTTCCCAGAAATATCAGTCAATAATCCCTACATATACCTCATTAAAAACACTATGAGAAAAGAATAATAAGAATTAACTTTTAACCAGACACATTGCCATCAAACTACATAGGAATCTATTACTAATAAAGAAAGATAGTACTAGCATTTTTGCCCACAATGGAGAAATTAGAAATCTTAAGTAATGCTACTACTACAGCCATATAAATTGTTAGAGGCACATTGGAGAGTAACTTGGTATTATCTAATAAAACAAAAAATGTATATAACCCATGACACAGTTTATACCCTCACTAGGTATGGATCCAAGAAAAACCTGCATTCACATACAGAGAAACATATTCATGGATGATTATTGCTTACAATAAAATCAGCATTTTGTTGCCAAATACAAGAAACAACTTAAGAGAAAACAGAATGGTAATTAAATTTTGAAATATCTATTTAATGGAGCAAGGCAAGTAAAGTGAATGAACTATATCTGTATGTATCAATAGTAGCTTAATTAACAAAAACAGTATGTATCAACAGTAACTTGATTAAACTAAAACAATGTCAGATTAAAAAAACAAGTTGTAGGATATTACACACTGTATGAGACTGTTTCACTTTAAAACATCTTATGTATTGTTTATAAACACACACGTAGGTAAAATTGTACAAAATTTTCTTAACAAACAGATAAAATTCATAATAAAGGTCTTCTGTGAAGGAAGGAGGAACATGGGGCTATTGAGGGGAACCGAGGAGACATTTAACAACTTGTTTTATTTACTTTAAAATGTTTAAAGATAAATAAGCAGATTTAAATTTGTTCATTTTGTAGCATGTATAAATAACTTATTTTTATATAATGTGATCCCACAATAGGAGAGTTGAATGTTTAATAATTGATCTCTACTTCATTTAACATTTTCATCAACAATGAAATTGACTGATAAATTCTACTTGCATTTTCCCTTTCAATCACAGCTTTAAAAAATACCAGTTTTAGGTAGGGCTTGGTGGCTCAGCCTATAATCCCAGCACTTTGGGAGGCTGAGGCAAGTGGATTGCTTGAGCCCGCGGGTTTGAGACCAGCCTGGGCAACTTGGTGAGCCCTGTCTCTACAATAAATCAAAAATTAGCAGGGTGTGGTAGCACGTGCCTGTAGTTCCGGCTACTTGGAAGCCTGAGGTGGAAGGATCGCTGGAGCCCAGCAGGTCTATGCTGGGGTGGTCGTGAGTGTACCACTGCACTCCAGCCTGGGTGACAGAGTGAGACTACAACTCAAATAAACAAACAAGCAAACAAACAAAATTACCAGGTTTAAAAAAAAAATTCTCCAAAATTTTATTAGTAGGTTGACTAAATATTATTAATACTCTAAATGTAAAGGTAAGGGACAAAGAAATGGTTAAAATGAACACCAACAGATTATATTATGTATAGATAAAGAGCAGCACAATTTTCAATAAAATAAAACTTTTCAAGATATGTTTATTTTCTCATGATAGAGACAATTTTGCATAAGTAACAGCTTGTGAAATAAACATTTATTCACTTATTCATCTACCTCGAATTTCTTTTTATAACGTTCCTTCAGAACTTTAAGTTCCTTGTTCCACTTTGAGCCCAGTAAAAGAATATGCTCATTCATGTAGTCTGTGTCTGTTTGAATCTTTGCATTCGTTTCTTGTAACCTTGCCTTTTGTTTCTCAAGATGTTCTAGTTGGTTAGCTTTCCTTTCCAGATGCCATTGTAATTCTATTATATCTCTCAAGTAGGCCTCATGTTCTAGACATAGAATGGTAAGAACAAAAGAAAATCTGATTTTAAAATGAAAGTTCCCAAAGGAAATCTTGGATGATAAATAAATAATATGAAACATTTCCGTTGCAGAAATTATTTATCTGTGAATCTTACTAAATCTAAAATACAAAATACTATAAAATAGATTGCTTTCTTCATTCATATCAGAAGAATTAAAATATAGTTTGTGGGAGTTAATAATTATTTTAGTACAAATCCTGTTTATTGTGAACAATGTGTGTATTATCATTATATCATTCAAAGTGAGAAGAACTACAGAAGTGAAGCCTTCCCAAACCATCTAGATGGAAAATGATGAAATAAGAGCTACATATATCAGAATTAAAAAACCAAGAATAATTAATTTCTATTATCATTATATAACAAAACACAAAAGAATCAAATGAATATTATTACAATCAAACAATAAGATAATTTATGTAAAAGTAATATATAAAGTTCTTATCTGTATTAAAAATATGTTGGAGATAGAAAAATATCACGAGAGCAAAACCAAAATGTAAAATGAACTGCATATATCCAGTAATAAAACTATCACAAACTGGATAAGGTTTGTGAAGAAAAAAATGACAGAATGCTACCAAGCAACACAAAAGAATAAATAGATAAATATTCAATAGATAAAGATTGGACAAATAGGCTAAAATTATTTGTTATGTATAAAAATATTTAAAATTTTAAACACATAAATTTTCTTCAATTAATTCACAAGTTTAATTAAATCTCAACAGACCAGTACACCAGTACAATTTGAGAGAAATCAGATTTTCTAAATTTCTCATTATATTAAGTTTCTAACATGAACTCAATCTTGGATTCTTGGAATAAAATTCAGTTGGCTAGTTTGGGGATCCTGTTTCATTTGTTAAAATAAATTTCGTGATGAGATTTGCTGATGTTTTTACTTAAGTTTTTTTTTCTTGCATTTACATTTGTAATGTAGTCCTATAATTTTTCATATGTGTACTACTCTCATCTAATTTTGGTTTATAATTTATGCTAGCTTGTTATATCTTTCTATTTTTTTTTCTCTAAGAGTTTGTGGAAGTTTGAAGTTGCATATTAAGCCCTATAGCCCTACTATGTATTTATTTATTTATTTTGCAGGAAAAGACTTTTAGTTATTGAGTCAAAATCTTTCCTTTAATGACTGTGAGTATTTTATGTCTTTATTCATCAATCCATTTTTCTCTGTGAATTTCTTCAGTTCATTACTGTCATTAATATCCTAAACGTTATTAATATCTTCATTACTATTTAGCACTGCTGCATCTCTATGTGTTTTCATTACTAATCTGAATTATTCATACATTCTAACGATGATTTTTTTATTAATTTTGCCATTGACATTACATTCTTCTCTTTTTAATGAGCCAACATTTAGCTTTGTATATCTTCTAAATTACATATTTTCATTTTTTCACCATTTTGTTATTGGATTTCTCCTTTTATCTTTGCATTTATTTTGCTTTTGTTTTTTTGATTTCTAAAATCACATATTTTGATAATTAATGATGAGTCCATTTCTTTTGTAATGTAACAAAAGCTATAGGTTTTCTTTAATGACTTGGCTACACATGTGAAGATAATTTTAACATGTTTTTAATGATACATTTCTAAGTGTTATCTAATTTCGTGTGTACGTGCAGTATTTGACACCACCATTTTCTTACATTGTTTACCAATACTAACTAAACCATAAGACTTTTGTTTTACAGAGTCAGACATCTTGTTAAGTATCATCATTGCTACTCCCATGAGGATGTTCTATTAAATATTCATTATACCTCTCATTCTATACTCCATGCTTTTAAATATTTTATTTATATTTTCCTTTTCCTTGTGTTGCTGTGGTGCATTCTATAAATTTGTTTTTCCAATTTTGCAGTTTACTACAATTTAAATGATTATTGAATTCTATAAATTTGTTTTTCCAATTTTGCAGTTTACTACAATTTAAATGATTATTGAATTAAGTTTAAGTAACATATTCTCCATCTTTAGTAACTTTTATTTTCACTTTTTACTTTCTTTAAAAAGTAGTTTATTTTCCTTGCTTTTGTTTTCAAGGCTCTTTTTATTTATTAAGATATGTCAAACTTTTATTTTATAATCTGATGTTTAATCCAATATCTGACAAAGTTCGAGTAAAATTCTGTGGTCTACTTATCCTGATTCATATCCACTGTACCTGATTCTTTGTGTGTTTTATGAAAGCTGATATTGAGCTAACCCTTTTCTTATAATTTTATCTGAGCTAATTCCTTGGTGGTTAGGTTGAAGTTTTGGTCTTACAGAGAAAATTTATCTTTGTTCCTGTCAAATACCTGACTTTATTACTCACCCATAGAAATTTTTCTTTTTTTTTTTTTTTTTGAGTTGGATTCTCACTCTGTCACCCAGACTGGAGTGCAGTGGCCGCTCCCGGCCACCGCAGCCTCGACCTGCTGGGCTCCAGCGATCCACCTGCCTCAGCCTTCCAAGTAGCCGGAATTACAGGCATGTGCGACCACGCCCGGCTGATTTTTTGATTTATTGTAGAGATGAGGTCTCGCCAAGTTGCCCAGGCGAGTCTCGAACCCTCACATAAGAGAAATCAACCTTCCATTCAGATTTGACCCTTGGCAATATTCCTCTATTTTTGTTAGACATGTAAATATAATCACAAATAAAGATCATGTTTTATGTTCTGTTTTGTTCCCAGACTTTTTCAATCAAAATGATACCCTAAACATTTATTACATTATTTACTGTTCTTAGAAACATGCCAGCCTTTTTGAGAAGAAATCTATTTTTTTTTTTGAGTTGGAGTGTCACTCTGTCACCCAGACTGGAGTGCAGTGGCCGCTCCCGGCCACCGCAGCCTCGATCTGATGCGCTCCGGTGATCCTTCCGCCTCAGTCTTCGGAGTAGCTGGAACTACAGGCGTGCACTACCACGTCCGGCTAATTTTTGGTTTATTGTAGAGATGAGGTCTCGCCAAGTTGCCCAGGCGGGTCT
>NW_007246381.1:36756-42414 GCF_000164805.1 Carlito syrichta | reverse complement strand
AAGTAGCCGGAATTACAGGCATGTGCGACCACGCCCGGCTGATTTTTTGATTTATTGTAGAGATGAGGTCTCGCTGCCCAGGCGAGTCTCGAACCCCCGGGGTCAGGCAATCCACTCACCTTAGCCTCCCAAAGGCGCGGGATTACAGGCTGAGCCACCGAGCCTGGCTCATAGAACTTTTAAATGACATCGACCACTTAATTTTTAGACGCACAGACAATAGAAATTTGAGTCAAAAATCTTTTTGTGATCAGTGCATTAAGAATGCTTGGGAGCAATGTTTGTTTTTCTCCACTGAGAGAAACTAGGAAGTTTCTTTGCTGTTCAATCTAAGTCACTGGATTATTCATGATTCACTTTATGCTAAGGATGTAGACCTTTGGATTCTCAGTTTTTATGTCATAATCTCTAATTAGACTCGTCACTTTAGGTGAGCCATAAACTTTATTTTCAGTCTCCTGTACCATACAGATATATAAAAAGGGTGACCCAAGGACATCAGGGTTTTGAGGATATCCCCAAGGCTCAATCTGACACTAATGCCTAACTTATTTCCAGAAATTCTCATTCCAAACTTAAATATCAATCTTGGTACATTTCTTACTTTCTTAGCAACTTGTATTTCAAATGATTTCTAAAAATTGAAATACATAAACAAACCTGACAATCGAAAAAATAACTTTGGTATTATCGGTTTCTTCACTGATTTCTTAACTGAAACCATGGTTGAAAATTTCAATACCCTAGTTTCTACAACTCTGAACAACTAGACAGAAAATCATTAAGGAGACACTCGAGTTGAACTCTAGTGTCAATCACCTTGATCTAATATATGTATAAATACTCCACCCACCAGCAACAGAATGTATATTACTTTCAACCACACAGAACATTCTCCAGGATAGACAAAATTCTAGGCAAATTTTTAAATTAGAAAAAACTTTAACATGATTGAAAAAGCTCAAAAGTGTTTCTTAGCACAATAAAATTAAATTATATATAACAGAAAAAAGTGAAAATTTTATGAAAATTCCAAAATATTTACAAACTAAACAGCAAGTTGTAAACAAATAATAGGTCCAACAAAAAACCACAAGGAAACATAAAATATTTTGAACTAAATAAAAATGAACTCATAACATGTTGATATTTATGAAATATAGTTAATGAAGTTCTTAGGAATTCATAGCTTTTAAATGATAATTTTAGGAAAAAAAACATCTAGTAAACAACCAAAGCTTCTGCTTTAGAAAAAGAGAAATATAATAGGCTTAGTTATTCCCAAAGCAAGTAGTAGATGGAAAATCAGAGGAGAAATCAATGCTTTCAAAGCTGAAAAACAATCGAGAAATCAATAAAAGCAAAAGTTGGCCTTTTAAAAGCGTAAAGAAAATTGATGGACCTTTTGCTAGACTGACCAAGAAAAAAGAGACAAGGCACAAATTACCAAACTTGGAAATGAAAGAGATGCCACCACTACTGCTATTATAGAAATTAAAATAACTATTATAGAAACTATTATAGAAACTATTATAGAAACTATTATAGAAATTAAAATAAAAGTGAGTATTATGAACAAATTTATATCAGCAAATTAGACAATTAATATAAAATGGACAAATTTTTCAGAAGACATATATTATTGAAACTGACTCAAGAAGAAACAGAAAACAGATGAGAACCAAAGCCAGTAAAAAAATGAATTCACTATGCTGACAACTTTGGGCTTAAACAACTTGACCATGGATAGAAACCTCAATAAATGGTTACTGGGTATAAAAATAATGACTTGAAAGAAATAAAAAAATATTCAACTTGAAACATGAATGTTTAGAGATTAAAATTCAGCTAAGAAATTAATATAACTGCTCTAGAGCCAGTAAAATTCCTAGAATTCTAATAGAGACAAACAAACTCAAAGGCTCACTGAAATTCTATAGAAAATGTTAACAGTTGAAGATAAAATCACTACAAAATATGCTGAAACCATAGCATAAACAATTCAATATCAGGGATAGTTATCAGAGCAAGATATGATAGAACTGTTGTTCACTATTCAGTCCATTGGGATAGAAGGATTGTTTTTATCACACTGTTTCTTGGGTTGGATGTGTTACTTATTTTGGCCAGAGAATGTGAGAAGTTGAAAGTATGCCCCTTCCAAGCTGATGCCTTGAGCAGCATCCTATGTTTCTACTCACTCTTTTGTACTCTGGTCATTTGCCATGTGAAAACCGTGCCCATGGGAAACTGCTAGTCAAGGAGGATAGAGACACATGAAGCAGACCTGAACCCAACATACATCCTTGAGTCTAGGCTTTAGCAACTGCTGCCACCTTAGCCAACTCACAGACACAACAGTGAAGAAGAATATGCTTATTCTTATAAGCTACTGAGTTCCAAGGTGATTTTTTTAAAGCATTATTGTAGTATTAACTGAATAATTCATGAGACAAAACAATGCAAAACAAAACAAAATGAGAAGATTTAACATTCCATTAATCACAGAGACTTTCTTCCATAGAAGAGGCACTCTGGTGAGCACTTATACAGGACACAATTATCTTCATACTCTGTCCTTCTGAAGGTCATCTTCCAAACATTCTCCCAAAATTCCTTTTACCAATCTTACATTCATATATTTCCAAGTCCCTGACCACCCTGTCACCCTTTTGACAATCCATATGTACTTTAAGCCATCATTTCTTCTGCAAAGAATACTTAAAATGCTACCCATGGGAGTGATTTGCCTTCACCCTTTCAATTTGGAATTGGGATGCAGCAACTCTCCAAACTGTGTCAACATACCATTCAAGTTATTTAAATGTCCAGACTGTAAATTTTTTCCCCTCTTCCATTGGATGCTTGCGAGAATGCACCCATGGAGCCATAAATGTAGGTTGTGGGAAAAACAGGAAATCCATAGGAATAGGAACAGAGACAATAGGAACATCAGGAGAGTCTGGCTCACTAGTTTACATCCTCAAATGTTGCTTGGATTTTTTATTGTACTAGAGAACACAACCAATTTTATAATTTGAATCATATGGTATCCATTTCATGAAAGAAAACTTATTTCTAGTTATCTTTTTTGACAGGGAAAAGAAAAACGATTTACTAGATCATGATAATTGGCTACATATTGGTTGCCAAGGGTTGTCATTTTCAGGAAGGAGATGCAGTTAGCTTATAGTGACAAGACCGCTGCCTCCGTCCTCTCCATGATCTCACTGTGCTTTCTTTCTGCTCATTCTCATTGGTTGAACTCAACAGAAAGAAAGAATGCAAAAGATATCTTTAATGCAGTCCATTATGATTCAGCTTCTTGGGCCACAAAACAAAAGATAGAAGTGGGGATTAACCAGAAGATATCTAGACAGAAGTGAATTTTCTTAATTTTATTAGAGTATCAAAATTCATAACAAATATTATACTTCATGTTAAGGCTGTTAGGGAGATTCAGAGTTTTCCTGTCTTAAATGCTAGAGACTTTGAGAATCTAAAGACTATGAAATTATATTATTCTATACTTTGTAAACAAATTCATAAAATTTAAAGGTTATATCTTATGTATGTCAGTATAAAGGCAGATCCCTGAAAGAACATTACTTGTCAGATATACATTTCAAACATAAAGCTAAAAAAATACACAGTAATAATTAATTTAAATTTCAATACATATGTTGGCTACTTATATTGAAAAAAGATGAACATAAATCCCAGTTTCTTAAGGTAGATCTTTAATCATATTGATCAAAATGCAACCCAAACAATATGTCATCACCCATGACAAGAATTGATTGATTACTCATAATGCATTTATGTGCCTAGAATGTGTACACATATCATAATTTAATGTTATTTCAATAACTCCCTAAGTAGAATTTCAAATAGTCCCCAGACTGCAGTATCCAAGCACTCTCATAAAGGGAATATGAGATTACCTATAAATTAATCAGCAAAAAGTTAAATAAAACCAGTTCTTAACATTAATTTTTCTATTACCACTGTAAGGAATGATCTCCCAAAGAATTAGGAAAACTGCAGATGACTCTGTGTGAATGTGAATAGTGTCTGTCTGCTCAAGAATCTGCTGGGATCCAGAATTTCTCAGGATGCCTATTCTGACCCTATTGTAGACTTTTTGCCTATAAAGCATAAATAAATATGCATGTATTTATAAATTACGTATCTACTATTTTATTAATAGTGCATACGCATTATCAACTCTATTCAAATAAAGAATTACAAAAAGAATAAAACTTAAAAATATAAATAAAATCTTGAATTTATTCTTGAACTCCCTGGATCGTGTATACACTACTTTGGTAACCACAGTTTTAGAAGACTTATGAAATTAGACAAAGGTGTACCTTGTATATATAGTATACCCATATAACAGTATGGGTAAAGTATGACACATAATTTGAATTAATGGCTACTGTCCCAGGGTGATAACTAATAACATCCTTTTTTATCTCAAACATTTCTTGGATTAAATGATAGCTTTTATGGGTACCCTAATTAAAAAAATACAAAGTATCTGGATCCTGAATTAAAATTTTTACCCTATGGAAGTATGAAAAACTTTCTTCTTCAGGCAGAATTAGGTAATCAGGTGTGTTTTGATAGGTACAGTGTTTGTAGGACAAAAAATTCCAATATCTCTAAAGATTCTTTAATCCTTCACCATAGGCCACTCTCTCTGTGATCTAGTAGACGTTACATTCTCAAATATTTGTTACCTGCATGACTCTGGGAAAAAATTTAGGTTTCAATACCTGCCTGAAGTTCCCAAAGCAAACTTACCTTTAAATTCTCAAAAGTATAGACACATAGTTCCTTATTATATTATTCTATAGACGAATTCTTAGAACTCTTTCCGATTTCCTAGAGCTAAAATTGTGGTTAATGATAGCAGCTGGCAATCACTATAAATCCCTACATTTTGAAAAAACTCATTATAGGAAATATGCCAAATATTTGCATGCCCCTTGGATATCCCAGATGCCATGGAACTTCTAAACCCAACAACACCAGGTCCCAGGTCCGGATTTGCTCAGCACAGTCCTGATTAACCTGTGAGTCCAGCATTACACTATATGGTCACTTTAAACAGAGGTGATTTGTTTAGCACAGAGCTGCAATGAATGGTTTGTGCTTCTCCAACACAGTAAATGGCAGGACAAAAAAAAAAAAAAAAAAATTCTCATTATTACCTTTCTGCACAGCTGATGGAAGTTCTTGAAGTTTCCAGGTTGACCAAGAGTCAATTTTCATGTTAATCAATTTCTTTCGTGATCTTTGTTCTTTTAAAGCTTCTTCAGCGTCTGCCCGGTCAGTTTCTAGACTTTTAATAAGATGAATGGCCTCTGACAGCAATGTTTCCATTTCCTGCTTTAACTCTGGACACTGTGCATCTTAAAGAGAAATATGTATTCACATTTGTTAATAAATCATCCTCCAGGCCGGTGAATAGGAACATGGGTCTTAGGTGTATTATCATTCTTTTAGGTATATTTAATAAGAAAATGTTAGAAAAATAAATTCACTTTTTAAAGACAGTTTCATTATAATACAATTGCAACACTGATCATAACTTTTGTTAAGACTTTTTTTTTTTTTTTTTGAGTCGGAGTCTCACTCTGTCACCCAGAC
>NW_007246381.1:36330-36736 GCF_000164805.1 Carlito syrichta | reverse complement strand
CCAAGTTGCCCAGGCGGGTCTCGAACCCGCGGGCTCAGGCAATCCTCTCACCTCAGTCTCCCAAAGTGCTGGGATTACAGGCTGAGCCACCGAGCCCGGCTCAACCAGTATTTTAAATAATATCATTTTATCTGAAGCAAAACACATATCCTATTCTGAAGCCAAACTATACGGCTTTATTTCAAAATTATGCTTATGCTTCCTCCTATTCTATAAGAAAATAAATCATATGATTACATCAGATAAAACTGAAAATCTGCCGGGTTCGGTGGCTCAGCCTGTAATCCCAGCGCTTTGGGAGGCTGAGTGGATTTCCTGAGCCCATGGGTTCGAGACCTGCCTGGGCAACTTGGCGAGTCCTCATCTCTACAATAAATCAAAAAAATTAGCCGGGCGTGGTAGCACG
>NW_007246381.1:10526-36310 GCF_000164805.1 Carlito syrichta | reverse complement strand
TAGCACGCGCCTGTAGTTCCAGCTACTCGGAAGGCTGAGGCGGAAGGATCGCCGGATCCCAGCAGATCGAGGCTGCAGTGACCAGGAGTGGCCACTGCACTCCAGTCTGGGTGACGGAATGAGACTCCAACTCAAAAAAAAAAGAAAAAAAAGAAAAAAAAAAACCCGAAAATCCACAGATAGTTCCTAGAAACAAGACACTTTACATTCTTCAGTCTTATCCGATAAGAATTTCTTTACTTATCCTTGCCAGGAATTCATTGGAATTTCCAAGTTCTACTTATTCAGTTCCAATACAAATTAACCCCTTTAATGAAAGATATTTGTGATTCCTGGTTCATAGTTTTGGAATGATATAGCTTAATGTTAACAAACGTATTACTATGGGTAATGAAATCTTTGAAGAACAAAATATTCTTTCAAAAGTTCTGAGTTTATTAGTTATCGTGCACTAAAGATTTTCAGCAAATCTTTGTGGTTGGGGAAAGAGGTGTTTAATAAAGATCAAGCGTATATTCAAATACATTAACATTAACACAAATTTTATAGCAGTATATAAAACATAGTACATTTTATAAATCGTGACAAGAATATTAATCACAACTTAAATATATATAAGGGCTGCAATGTCCAATATGGTATCCATGGTCCACATGTAACTATTTACACATATGTGTAGGTAAATTAAAATTAAACTTAAAAATTAAGTTCCTCAGTCTCACTAGCCACATTTCAAGTGTTCAACTTATGTATGTAGCTAGAAACTACTCTGTTCAACGGTATAGAAACAAAACACCGATTATCACAGAAAGTTCTACTGAACAACACAACTATTGTTAATATCTTGAGAGGCAGAGAGTCATCATTACATTCTCAACACCTAGACCAGTATTTGGTATATAATATTCATTAAGAAATATTTGTTGAATGAATGTTTAATAAAAAAAGAGGATTCTTTTATATATTAAACACTCATAAGAATTCTAAAACTCTTAACATGATTGTTGTGACAATTAGAAATATACTAAATGAAAAGTCAATGAGCTTTTAAACTTTTAATTACATTTATCTAAATCTGAGAAATAATTTTACCTCTCTCTTCTGGTTTGACCTCTTTCTCTGAAATAGTAACACTCCAATCTTCTTTCAGGTCTTTTGTGGAAGAAGTTCTCCTCCTATGTTATGGGAAAGAAACAATAAAGAAGGGCTGTGCTTCAAGTTAGTAAGAAATTTTAGGTGATTCTCTTCCATTGAATGTTAAATATTTGTGGTGAAACTATACATTTAAATATTTGTGGTGAAACTATACATGGTAATACTATTAGAAGATTAATATAGCAAAATTCTAATAGGTAATAGGTTTCAATTTAATGGTAAGTTGATAAAACTTAAAATTAGTTACAAATGACCTGATATTTCTTGAAAGGATATTAAAGTGGTAATATTTTTTAAAGAAATTGGTTTTTCCTAGAAAATGTTTCTATAAGAAAAAAGGTGTTTGTTGAGAATAATTTGGATGAGCTATTTCTCTAATTTCAGTTTAGCAGTTTCTGTAAATTACACGGAGTAAAAATATCATTTCAGATATAAAGTTAATAAGCTTCTAGAAAAATACATAAATTAAAATGTTATTTCCTTTCTAAACTCTCTTTCTGGCTAAAGCTTTTTATATTGAATAACAAACTATTTCTCATTATTAGTATTTATTAGGTCCAATTCTAGAATTTCATACTAGCTTTTATTATATTTTTTGAAGTATTTTTCTTCATATTAAAGTTATAAAAAAACAGTTAACAACAAAGCAGGTAGTTTCCATGTGAATTTTTCATTAAATTGTTAACTTTTTTGTTATTAAAGAAGTATTACCAATTAATTTAAGAAAGCAATATACATATAAAAATCATAAAAATGATATAAAGTAATCTATAATCACTCATTCTCTTTAGATATAGTTCAATTTTTATAAAATTGCAATCATTAAATTTTACATCCTGCTTTACTTACATGGCATTGCTTCCAGTGTATTTTACTACCATATAATATTTCTAATAGCTGCATGTTTTTGGTCTTCTTGTTGTTCCACAGTTTATTTAGGAAAGCTTATTTATTTCAAGGTCAGGGAACTACTCAGTATATTTTCTTTCATTAGTTTCAATTTTTATTTTGAAATGTTTTTATTGAAAAGTGTGATTTTTTTTGTTTGCTTGCTTTAAAATATTGAAAAATAATGATCTCAGCTTAAAATAATAAATAATGTTTTCCCTGAAGGTTTTTTTAAAATGCCAATTACATGACCTAGTAAGTTATAATATATAATTAGATGTGTTTTTGTTATTGTCTTCTAAAGTTCAGTTGATTCTTGGACTAGCAAAGTTTTATGTTAATTCTTCTGTTTTTTAAATTGAGACAAAAGTCACATAACATTAAATTATCATTTGAAGGTGCAGACATTAGTGGTATTTAGTACATTCAGAGTATTGTACAGCCATCATGTCATTTAGTTCCAACACATTTCATCACCCTCAAAAAACACTCCCTGCTTATTAAGCAGTTTCTCTCATTTCACCAACCCCGTAGTTGCTAGCAATGACTAATCTCTGTGGATGTAACTATTATGGATATTGAAAATGAAATCATAAGTGGCTATTTATGTCTACCTTCTTTAACTTAGTGTACGAGTTTTGAGAGTTATCCATGTTGTAGTATGCAGAAGAACTTCATTCCTCTTATGGTGGAATATTCCATAATATAAATATAATACATTTTATTTATTAATCCACTGATGAATTTGGAAGTTGTTTCCATCTTTTGGCTATTGTGGATACTGATGTTATAACCACATATGTACAAGCTTTCATTTAAATATCTGTTTGGAATACTCTTGGTTATACATCTTAGAGTGAAGTTGCCATGTCCTATGGTAATTCTAGGTTTCACTTTTTGAGGAACAAACTGTGTCTAACCATTTTATATTCACACAAGTAATGTACAGAGTTCCAAAGATGAATAAAAGTTTTAAGACCAGCTGATTTTAAGATGGAAACGTTCAGTCTTCACCACTAAATATAATGTTAGCTAAAAGTTTTTCATAAATGTCCTTTATTGTGATTAGGAAGTTCTATTATAACCTAGTCTTATGAAAGATATTAGCATGAGTCATGTCTTTTTCCACTAGTTGGTTTTTCCTCTTCATTTTATTAATATGGGATATTATATTAATTGGCTTTTATGTGTTAAACCACCCTTGCATTCTTAGGTTAAATCTCACTTGATCATTATGTTGCATCTGGTCGCGTTTTGTTGACAATTTTGGTATATACATATTCATAAAGATATTGATCTACAGTTTTCTTGTGGTGTCTTTATTGGATTTTTGTATCAGGTTAATACTGACTTTATAGAGTGTGTTAGGGAGTGTTTCCTTCTCTCCTCTTATTCGAAAGGTGTAAGAAGTATCGATTTTAATAATTCTACTTTCAATGTTTACTAGAATTTATCAGTGAAGTCATCTGGTCATAGGCGTTTCTTTGAGAAAGTTTTGATTACTGTTTCAATCTCTGTATTTGTTATAGATCTGTTCAGATTTTCTACTTCTTCCTGAGTCAATTTTGGTAGATTGTATATTTCAGAAATTAATCAATTTTATTTTTGCTATTAATTTCTTTGTATACATTTCTTCATAGATTCTTCATAAGCTTTCTTATTTCTGTAAATTATCTTGCAATGTTCCCAGTTTTTATGATTTTAGCAATTTCACTTTTTTCTCTTTTTTTTCCTTGTCAGATTAGCTAAAAGTTTGTGAGTTTGGTTGATATTTTCAAAGAAGCAACTTTTGTAAAAAATTGAAGTTATTGTTTTTCTACTTTCTATGTCATTAATCTCTAATCTTTTTATTTTCTTCCTTATGCTAATGTTGGAAGCTTACTCTTTAGCTTACTCCTCATTTTCTAGTTTCTGAAGGTATAGAGTTAGATTTTGCTTTTGGGATCTTCTTTAATAATGTAAGTATTTATAGATGTAAATTTTCCTCCAAGTACTAATTATGCTATACCTTATAAATTCTAGTACACTGTGTTTTTATTTGTATTTATTTCAAAGTATTTTCTAATTTCCCTTGTGATTACTGGTTAGACCCACTGATTTGCAAACCTATTGTTTTGTTTAATTTACAATCATATATAAAATTTCTAGGGTCCAATCTGTTATTAATTTCTTCTTTTATACTGTTGGATCAGAAAAAGTGCCTTGTATAATTTCTATATTTTAAATTTCTTTAAGGATTGTTTTGTGGTCTGATATATAATCTATCCTGAAGTACATTTCATGCCGTTGTGAGGTGGAGTGTCTTATATTAGTTGGTTAGGTCTAGTTGATTCTAATGTTGTTCAAGTTTATTTCCTTACTGATCTTCTGTTTAGTTCTTTGATCCACTATTGAAAGCATTGAATTCTCAAATTCTTATTGTAGAACTACCTATTTCTCTCTTTAATTCTGTTAGTTTCTAATTCATATGTTTTCAAGTTATGTTATTAGATGTGTACATATTTTATTAGTTTTTGATGGAGTGAAAATTTATCAATATATCAAATCTTCTTTGTCTCCTATAATAGTTTTTGATTTAAAGTCTGCTTTGTGTGATATTGATATAGTCACCTCAGCTCTCTTGTGGTTACTATTTGTGGAAATATATTTTTAAAATCCTTTCACTTTTAACCTACTTGCACATTTAAATCTCAGTAGTCTCTTATAGATAGCATAAAGTTGGATGATGTATTTTTATCTATTCTACCAAACTCTACCTTTCAATTATATAGTTTAATTCTTTTTATATAATGACTGACAAGTTAGTACTTGTTTTTTGTCATTTTTCTATTTATTATCTATATTATTTATATATTCTTTTGTTTCTCAACTCCTTCACAACCACCTTCTTTTGTAATTAGTTGATTTTTTCTAGTATATTGTTTTAGTTTACTTCTTATTTATTTTGCAGTATTAAAAAATATTTCTAGTGGTTAACCTTGGGATTAAAATTAACATCTTAAATTTATAAAAAATTAACTTTAAATTGAGATAGTTTAACATTATTAATAAAACTGCTCCTTTACATTTCTTCTCTTCCCTTTATGTTGTTATTTTCGTAAATGTTTATACATTGTGTGCTCATTAACAATTATTTGTAATTATAGTTTCATTTATTTGTCTTTTTAACCGTATAGGAAAATAAGAGTTACATGACAAAAGTCTAATTACACTGAATTTTACATTTATCTTTGTAGTTACTTTTACTATTTTCCTTATTTTGTCACATGGCTTCAGCTTACTATCTAGTGTTCTTTCATTTCAGCCTAAAAGATGGCCTTTAAGATTTCTTATAAGAGAGATCTATTAGTGATGTACTTTCCCCTCAGTTTTTGTTTATATGTAACTATCTTAACTTCTCCTTCATTTTTGAAGGATACTATGTAGGATCCGAAATTTTTTATGGACAGTGTCCTTATTCTTTCTTCCTTTATTTAATTATGTCATCCCACTGTCTTCTGGCTTCCACAGTTTCTGATGAGAAATTGACTGTTACTCTTATTGAGGCTCCCTTGAACAAGACAAGTTGCTTCTCTTTTGCTTTCAAAATTCTTTTGTCCCAGGCTTTTGATAAGTTGACTTAAATGTATATGGATATTGATCTTTTGACTGTATACTACTTGGAGTCACTGAGTTTAAAGACTGTGTAGATTCATGATTTTCATCAAATTGGGGAATTTTCCAGCCAATGTGTTGGCTGAAAACAGAATGTGTTGCTGTGGCAAGTATATGCCTCTAAATTATTTTAGAAAATACTTCCTGAAAGCAATCCCAACAGTGTGATTGCTCCAAGTCAGGCAAAAGAAAGGCAAGTCTTTTTGCTGATTGTTCAGGGGGCTGTCAGACAGGTCAAAATACTCAGACAATTCTTTGAGTATAAGATCCCCATTGTCTCTTCTTGAACAATGTGTTCTCCTCTTACTCTTTGACTTTTATTGTGCTTAATGCTGCTCTTAAGGTTTATTAGACACTGTTTAATTTTATTCATTGTCTTGTCTTTCTGCTTCTATATTGGATAATCTCTATTGGTATATTTTCAAGTTAACTGATCATTTTTTTTGCCTGCTTAAATCTGCTGATGACCCCTTTTAGTGAAGTTTTAAATTTTAGTTATTTTACTTTTCAACTCCAAAATTTTACTTGGTTAATTTTTATAATTTTTCTCTTTATTGATATTTTATGTTTGTTGAGATGTCGTTCCTCTGGTTTCCATTATCTCTTTAAAGATATTTAAAACAGTTGATTTAAAGCCATAAGTCCAAATATTGGACTTCCTCAGGGAAAATGTATATTAATTTCTTCCTTTTCACTGTAAATATGCCAAAGTTTCTTTTTTTTTTGTATGTTTCATACTTTTTTTTTGAAAACTGGACGTTTTGAATATTTAATGTGAAATGGAAATCACACTACTCTCCCACCATTGAATTTGTTGTTGCTGTTTGTTGTGGGTTGTTGTTTATTTGTTTAGTGATTCTTCTAAACATGTTTTTGTAATGTTTGTATTTCTTGTCATGTATGGCCATTAAAATCTATTCCTTTAGATAACTAGTGAACTAGTGTTTTGCATGAGTTACCCTAAATGCCTGGAGCCAAAAAAAAAAAGTAAATGGAAAAGAAAAAGAAAAAACTCTCTCAATCCTAGTACATTGAGTCTGTGCTAGGATACTCCTTCCATGATTATTCAGGCTGTTTACAACACTTCTTCTACCTTCAACTTTTCCCGGTGCAGATCCTAAAGGTCAACCAGAGTTAAAAGATTAGAGTTTTCTCAGGTCTTTTCTGGGCATATTTCCAGCCTTCATCATATTTGTGGTCTGTTCTATCTTCCAGTTCATTGAGAGCTTTGAAAAACCCTACTAACTCATTATCTATATCTTTTCTCAACCTCTTACTTCCCAGACATTTTGGCCTAAAACTTATTCCAGCTGTCATCCATAGTCCCAGGCTGCTGTAGCAAGTATATACCTCTAAATGATTTTAGAAAACACTTCCTGAAAGCAACACCAATAGTGTGATTGCTTCAAGTCTGGCAAAGGAAAGGCAAGTCTTTTGGTTGATCCTTCAGGGGGCTGTCTGACAGGTCAAAATACTCAAAGACAATTCTTTGAGAATCAGGTCCCTATTGTCCCTTCTGGAACTAGCAATCTGTACTCCAGGTATGCACTGCTCTCTTCATAGCTACCACCAATCGGAAAGTTGGAGAATATTGAATAGGTAATTGAAATGTCACAGTGCTCTCTTAATGCAATGCAGCAGCTTTTTTTCTTCATTAAGTTTTCCCCTGGTGGTTGTCGATTTTTTAACTAGATTCCAGATTTTTGCAAAAGTTAATTTACACCAATTTTTTGCCGACTTTGTAGTTGATTATTTGGAGGGATGGAGCCCCATCCCTATTCTATTCCAGAGATTTCTGTTCTACCATTTCCAGGGATGGCCTAATTCCTACATTTTGATAAATATATTTTCATAACCAATGTGAAAATTCTGCTTTTACTTTTCCATTCCTTTAGAAGTAAAACTGTGCTATAGCAGATGACCAAAGTTTTAATATTAAAAATAAAACAATAAAAGAAATATGAAAGTTTCTTACCATTCTTCGAAAGAAGTTTCAAACTGTTAAAATAAGAGATCTCAATAAAAATCAAATTCCAAACATTCTAAAAAACAGTTGGTCAACCTTACTTAAACTTAAAATCACTGATAAAACAGGTATATACGTCTCCTACCTATTCCATTTACTTATGATTACCACTATCTAATTGTCTTCGTCTTTTATCTCTGTGATTCTAAATCTCAACCTTTCATTAAGGGCCAGTTCAAATGCTACTTATTCCCAAAGACTTCCCACACAATCAGAAGTGCAAAACATCCATTGAATTTAATAATGCATTACCAGAGTAAGAAACACAGAATTTTATGTGAATTCAAAAAGACTTAATTTTCCCTAATAACCTTTTTTTGACTGTAACGTCCTTGTCAGGGGTCATGTTCTACAGACATATCCTAATAGTATAATGGACTACAAGAAGCATAAATGACCAAAAATGCATAGTCAGAAAGTTATGATCTGCATAGTAGATCTCTAATTCAAGACATTTGATTTGGCATACATGATTGCTTCTCTTCAGTTCCTGTATCCTTCTAAAAGCTGAATATATTTATATTTATGTATGTACAGTCATGTGACACAACAATTGGAATTCGTTCTGAGGAATACATTGTTAGGCAATTTCAGAGTTGTACAAACATTGTAGAGGATGCTTACACAAACATAGATGACACATAGCTAGGCTATATGGTATAGCCTATTGGTCTTAGGCTACTGAATACTGTAGACAATTGTAACACAATGATTAGTATTTGTGTATCTAAACATAGAAAAGGTACAGCAAAAATATAGTATTATAATCTTATGGTACCACCATCACATATGTGGTCCATCATTGGTCAAACATGTGCAGCACATGGGTATATATACTTTTTTTGTGAAAATATATATGTATAATTTGTGAAAAAAACATAAAATAAGAAAATCAGTGGAACAGAAATTTTAGATGAATTTCCAGAAATAGAAATTGACCAGATTAGACTGATAATGAAAACAGACCAAAGGAAAATGCTCAGAAATAGACAAATGGAACATATTTCAGGATACATTAAAGGCTTCTTTATGGAACTCATGACAAATTTCCAGTATTTGAGAATAAGCAGGTAATAATCAATATAAATTATTGAACTCAAATATAAGCTTATTTGTAAAAAAGTAGAGGCACCAACTTTCTTGCCTTGAACACGCCATCTCTTATTTACAAAGAGTACCAGTTAAATATTCTATTTACATGAGAAAGCCTTTGATGAAAGCAGACTTTGACAGCTGCTAAATAAAGAAACAAAAATCAAAACAAAAAATGTATACTAACAACCAGTGATCAGCCTTGTCCATCACTTACAAATAAAAAGGACAATGAAGAGTAAATAAATATTTGAGGGAATGGTAGAGCATGAAAAAAAAGAAAATTTACTTTAGATATATTAGAAATGCTACAATGAAGAGAAGAAAACATAATAATTAAGGTTATGATGTGAAATTAAGGCATATAATATATACAATATTTAAAAATAGACATAATTTAGCACAAGAATATCATTATTCAAAAATGAAATATAGTAAAATAAAGTATAATTTTAATAACTGATTTCAATAGAGATGTATTGGAGAAAAATCTACATATATGATAATTTAGCTCATTATAAAATATGTATTTCAAATCAATGAAGATGGACAAGTAAGTGAATGATATTGTGATAATTTGAGTCAGTCTTTGGAGAAGACAAACTATCATATCTGCCTCATTCCATTAAACAAACCTTATATTTTAGATAAAACCACACATAAAAACTTTATATATGATAAATATACTATCCATTGTATATTAAACATTTAAAAAGTCTTGAAGAGAGGAAAATATTTTTAAACTATATAAAAATCCCAGAAATGATAATATAACTGATCTGGTTACATGCAAATTTTTGTATAAAAAAACTATAAATAAGTTAAATGACAAATACAAGTCGAAAATAAAATTTGCAGTTACTTGGAAGATGAGATTACTATTAATATCTTTAGAAATATGTTAAGAAGAAGGGAAAACTTGAAAAAAGCACATGAACAGCAATTAACAGAAAATTAAATACAAATAGGCAGACAGTATATGTATTAGTTGATCTACATATATTTATCTATATGCATGTACACACAACTACATATGTCACAGAACTAATAACATTACTACAGTCATCAATTTGCTCAACTTTCCCACTGCTTGCTACTCAGTTTCCTCCTTGAAATAGGTTTTAGTATTTGCTATACTGCTGGAGTTTTCTTGTGCTAATAGTATAATAGTCAACAGAATCTAAAAAATTTTGAAAGAGATTAAACTCATCTACATATTAAAAAACTAATTAATGCAGCTCTGTTCAAAATCCCAGTGTATTTTTTTATACAATTTGACAAGCTTATCCTAAAATTTATATGAAAGATCATTGTACCAACAATAGCCAAAGAACGTCAAAAAAGAAAAAAAGAAAACTACTGTTATCAGATATAAAAACATAATATGAAGTGTACAAATTAGTGAAATGAGGTATTGAAATAGGCAGGTAAAATTGATCAATTATATATAGGAGCCAGAAATAGCTGAAAGCATAGATGGAAACTTGGTTATGATAGATAAGCATATCTGATATCTAGGAAATGACTGGATTCACAATAAAATCAATATTGACAAAAATAATCTTCTTTATTTTAAAGAATAAAATTAGTTACCTATTTCAGCCTTACACACACACACAAAATCAATTTTACATCGTTAAACAAGCCTCAAAGGAAAAACTAAAATTGTAGAAGACAAAAAGGAAAATTTTTTTTATAAATGCAGTATGAAAAGATATCTTAAACAAGTTATAAAATACTTAAAGGATGAAATAATACATTTAATTGTAAAATTAAGAACCTCTTTACTAAAATATATCATAAATAAAGCAAAAGAAAATCACAGACAGAGGAAATCTTCACAACATAGATAACTTAAGTTGTTTCTACAAGTCAATAAGAAAATGTAAATAAACCCCAGCAAAAATGGGCAAAATATTAACTGGCATTTTGTACAAAAGATAATGAAAATTAAGTGAGGATATTAATATATTCTAAACTTATTAATAATCAGGAAAGTGTTATCCTTTAGTTTTGGAAACTAGAAGCTCAGAGTCCTGCATAATGCATAAATCTACATCAGGCTGATTTATATGATAGCTCTAAGAAGCTATTTGAAGTTGAAGTACCACGAGAGTGTCAGAGGGAAATTGGTTAAGAGGCACTTCAATGAATTGTGGCATAATTATTCAAGAATTTTAAAGTCCTCAACAAGTGAGTAATGCTTAATTAATATTCTCAGTTTGATCTTCTCTATAACTCAATAGAAAATGATTTATTTTATAAATATAAAAACCAGTTATCCTAATCTTTTGAAGTAGAGTGGAATTTGATATGGAGAAACATTTCAGGGTACTATGTCAAAACATTACCCTTGCAACACTTTTGTAGAAGTTAAGTAACAAGCAAACTTTAAAAATATATGTATTCAGTCTTTGTTCTGATGTGGGGAGGCAAAATTTCCAGTATCTAGTATTTAAATACTATTTATTAAGGTTATTAAAATGGTTAACATAGGAAGGGACTATGAAATTTGACAGAAAAATATGAAGCTTTAAAGTCATAACTACCTATCTGAAACTTTTGGACAAGTTTTAGAAATGTCTCAGATTCACTTTAAACTGTTATTTTAATAAAGTTTCTGATTATAATTAAGTTTAAAATTTCATTTATTATCATAGATATTTGTGGTATTTAGAAGTTTTGATTAAAATAGCTAAAATCAATTGTATCAAGTTAACCACAAAATCCCCTACCATTCTTATTTCTGTCTTTTAAGAAGAGTAAAGAGAAACAAAAGTGGAGGGGAACTGTCAAATTGGGCATATTTTTTAAAAATTATCACATTATAGAGGAAATGAAACACTTCATTTACTTATAGCTTTAAACCACATTGCCCACAAACTCCTGCTGATATATCTAACATTTTCATTGACTCTGTTTTTTTAACTCCATATTTTTATTAAAATTATTACCAAATATTTTAAATTTTTAAATGCTATTTTGAGACAAAGAAATCATTCATAAAACTTTCTATTTTCCACTATAATAAATGAAAAAATAACTTTATGTTACAAATATTTTGCATTCTAAAACATTTGTTAATATGGTGTATTAATACTGAATACTATGTAACACTGAAATTAAAAAGGACAAGAAAGAAATGTGAGAAATATCAAAGATAGAGTGATACACAACCTTGTGATAAAGTAAGATATGTGGTAAAGGTGAGTTACGTGTCAAAGGAATTCTGAGGTTAACAGTATGTATGATTGACTGATCTGTGGTGTTGTCAACTGAGAAAAGAAAGTCAATTTGGCTAGGGAATAGTGGTGTTGCAAGAAGTCAACATTTAGAAAGCTGGGTAGAGATGACCAATAGGAAGGTAGAAATATAATCGGTTGGGCAGGGGATCAAAGCTTAAGATGGAGTATTAGGAGTCATCACTATAATCAAGGAAGTGGCAATCGCTGGACTCCAATGAAGTCACTAAGAATATAATAAATTAAGAAAGAATCTTAGCATAAACCCCTTTGGGGAGATTATGGAAGAAAGAAGAGAGAGTAGACTAAATTCAAGAAGAAAGGAAAAAGTAAAAATATGAACTGACACCAAGTAAAATTACTGTGTATAGGCACACATTTACTCTAACTATGTTTCTTCCTTCATTATTTAATACTTTATTTTTATTTAAGACTTTACATCTATTTCTGTGTTATTCAAATGACTAATATTTTGCATATTTCTCAAAATCTTAAAAATTAAAAAAAACTGCCAGGCCATAAAAAAAAGTTTTCAAGCTTCCTGTTTTCATTTGCAATGAAAAGAAAACCCAAATAGTTACAAAATGAACTGAACTGCAGAAAGGAAGAAAAAAAAATTTAAATATAGAAATAGAAGAAAAACTATCATTGGTTTTTCCTGAAACTGAGAATAAAGATATATCCAATGGCTATTTTTTATGTTTTATGACAAATGATATGTTCAAAAAATTTCTAGGGCTCTATGTAAGTTAGGTATTAGAATATAGTGATAGTTGAGTTTGAATAGATGCATACTGCATTGAGTAATTCAGTGACTTACAAATATTTATTGACAATATATTGTTTGCTACATTACTAAGTAATACCAGGCCTAAGTCTGAAGGAAATTTTCAATTTAGTGCGAATCAGCTCATTAAAGTACTTGACGAGAGATGGTCAGTTGCCAAGAGAGGTGCAGATTAAGACCAGGGGCTGAAAAAAATAAATCTCTCTTGGCTACAAGAAATAACATATTATTTAACATTTAAATTTAAAGGCATCAAATTATTAGTAGTATGTTAAAGTAAGTGAATGAATAAATACCTTCTAATTCTTTTGCATTTTACTAAGTCCCAGAGTGCTTTATCACTGTAAGGACACATACACAATATATGATTAATATGTGTAATACATTTTAAGAATGTGACTAATTTCCTTTTATAAGTTAATTAGTTATAGTTTTTATAGCCCTCCTTATGTTTTGTGAATGAATACTTTCTAGTGGGTAGGTTACTCATTAGAAGGTGACTAAACTGAAAAAAAAAGTTGTCCCACTAAAATGGTGAATAATGTCTTTATTTTGAACCATCTCAATCCCTCTTAATTTAAACAACTGTCAGGGGAGGGCAGGGGTGGGCTTGGCAATAGTGGGAAACTGTCTGGGGGAGCGGAGGGCACACCTCATCTACAAGGGTACCTGCAACATGAACATTTGTATATCTAACCCTGAATTGCAACCCACATATTTAAAATTAAAAAAAATTTAAACTGTCTATTCTTTCTTAAAAATACAATGCTATTCAAAATTGTGCCAATTTTCTAGGAATTTTATTGCAGCTCACTTGATGCCCCAAAAGTTGATCATATTTTTTAGCTAGATTTTTCTGTACTTTGAGCATGTCAAGCTACTGTGAGACATATGTAATATTATTAGAAGTCTATATCCTATCTAGAGGGTCTCTAGGCACCACTTTATATCTTACCAACAGCTTAACGAAGAGTTTTATAGTAACGAGCTTGACTTGTTCTTAATCCTAAATACCTTTATTTTATTTTATTTTTTATTATAATAATCTTGGTGAGACTTGAGAGAAGAAACAGAACATCTTAAGATGCCTATAGTCCAATGGCACTTAAGAACGTTAAAAATGTGGTCCTCCAGCAGATATGCCTAAACTAGAGAAGGATATGAATCAAAAAATAATGTGGCTGGGGCAACATCACTAAAAATAGTGGAATAGATTGTGCGCAAAGCCTTTCCTGAAACAACCACTGAGTGAGCAAACACTGACAAAATTTGCTTTTTTCAAAAGCATAGACTGTAATAATGATAATTAAAAAGCTAGGGGAGTGTTTAATGAAGAAAAGGATGAGTGAAATTTGGTAGGATAATGCTGTGGCATTTTTGCATAACTGCCTCCCATGTTCCATTCCCCAGCATGGTGGTGGTAACCACTGAGACAGAGATGCACATTCTTAGTGTGGCATGCTCGTTCTAGGAGGTTAATACCATTCAGAATATACCTATCGTTGTGCATTTTGGCCAAATTTGACAGTTCTCTGAGGTACCACAAAGAAGCTGACTTTTGTTTCACCTCCAACCCTTGGGTTGGAGTGACTTTCTGAGTGGTAGCAGAGCCTGTTTTAACATCCTCCAGGTATTTATGAAAATTTCTGCTGAACATTTAGATAACATAGCAGAGAATTTGGTTATCATACATGACAAGAAATACAATCGTTATTAAAATAGTTTGGAAAAGTTATTCAATAAATGAATGTCTACAGTAATCAGCAACAGCAAACACATGGGAAGGGAGAATCTGATTGCCAGAGATAGCACATTACCAAAATGTCTAGTTTTCAACAACAAAAAATTGCAAAGCATAGAAATAAACAGGAATATATGGCAAATTCACAGGAAAAATAAATAAATTGACAGAAACTATTCCTGAAGGAGCCCAGACATTGGCTTTACTAAATAATGAATTTAAATAAACTGTCTCAAATCTTCTCAAAGAGATAGGAAACCACAGGCATAAAAATAAAGGAACACAGAGAATAATGTTATAATGTTTCAGTTATCTCTATTTGCAGATGACATGAATCTAAGTAGAGAATCCCAGAGATTAAACACACACACACACAGACACACACACACACACACACACACACACACACACACACACAAACACACACACACAAGTTAGAACTAATAAATGAATTCAGTAAAATTTCAGGATACAAAATCAGCATACAAAAATCAGTAGCATTTTTATACATAAATAATAATCTAACTGAAAAATAAATCAAGAAAATAATCTTATTTATTATAGCATTTTTTAAAAACCCCTAGGAATAAATCTAATCAAAAAGTATAAAACATTAATGAAAGATATTGAACAAACCACAATTAAATGTAAAAAAATCACGTATTAACAGTGGGAAGAATTAATATTGTTAAATTAATATCGACCATACTCCCCAAAGCAATATACAAATTTAATTGCATTAAGTGATATTCTTCACAGAAATAGGAAAAAAAAAACTTAAAATTCATATAGAACTACACACAAAAAACCCAAAAAGATCAAAACAATACTGAGAAAGAAAAATAAAATTGGTCATCATACACTTCCTGATTTAAAATCATATTACAAAGTTACAATAATCAAGACAGTATGGTACTGATATAAAAGTAGAAAAAGACCAATGGAACAGAGTCAATAAATCAAATTATATGAACAACTAATTTTTGATAAGGGCATTAGGAGGACACAAAGGGGGAAAAGATAACCTCTTCAATAAATGGTGCTGGGAAAACTGGATTTCTATATGGAAAAAAATGAAATTGAATTCTTATCTTAAACCACACACAAAAATCAACTCAAAATGAATAAAAGATTTAAATATAAGACCTGAAACCATAAAATTCCTAGAAGACAACATAGGGGGAAAAGCTCCTCAATACTGGCCTTGGCAATGATTTTGTGGAATCATACCAAAATTTCAGGCTACAAAGACAAAAATAAAGAAATGGAACTACTAAAAGCACAGCAAAGGAAATACAACAAAATGAAAAGGCAGTCCACGTATTGGGAAAAAATTACTGTAAATCACATATGTGAGAGTGGATTAATATACAAAATGTATAAAGAACTCTTACAACTCAATAGAAAAAAATACACATAAATTACCAGATTTTTCAAATTAGCAAAAGATTTGAACAAATGTATATTCAAAGAAAACATAAAAATGGTCAGCAGGTATATTAATAGGTGCTCAACTTCGCTAATCATTGGGGAAATGCAGATTAAAATCACTATGAGGTATGACCTAACATTTTTAGGAAGGCAATTATAAAAAGAGAAGAGATAACAAAGCAAGAGTATGGAGAAAAGGGAACCCTAGTAAGGTAGATACATTATAGAAAGCAATATGGAGGCTTCCAAATAAATTAAAACTAGAACTAGCAATATGACCCAGTAATCTTATGGATATATACCTAAAGGAGATATAATTGCTACTTTGTAAAGATATCGGTAAGATAGGGAAACAACCTAAATGCCCATTGACAGATGACTGGATAAGTAAAATATGGTAGAAGTATATAATGGAATATTATTTAGACAACTGGGTGAAATAAGCCAGACATAGAAAGAAAAATGTTGCATTATTTCACTTACATGAGGAATGTATTTTTTAGGAGTCCAAATACACAGAGGTAGAGAATGAAGCAGTGGTTAGTCACCACAGGTGGGAGTGGGGGACAGGAAATGAGGAGATGTAGCCAAAGACAAAAAGTAGCCACCGCATTCCAGTCTGGGTGACAGAGTGAGACCCCAACTCAAAAATAAAAAATAAAAATAAAATGATCAATTTTATACTATGCAAATTTCATCTTGATTAAAAAAAACTTAGGAAATCTGAATACAGTGTGAACTTTAGTTATAAATGTATTAATATCAGTTCATTAATTACAACAAATATACAGATAATGTAAGATATTAAAATAGGGACAACTGGATCCAGGATATATATGAACTCTGGGCTATCATCCCAATTGTCCTGTTAGTTTAAAATGATCTAAAAAATACATTTTTTAAACCAATTATTTAGAAGAACATAAGACATTTATTATCTAACTAAAGAAAAGATATTAAAAAGAAAAATAAAAGATGTTAATATGACTGGGATTTTGGAGGTATAGTGTTAAGCCTAATCAGATTCATAAGAAACCCCAGTTTTTATGGGAATTGTGCCATCTTGGACTAAGATGCTGGAGAGACTGTTCAAAATGAAAAGAAGCTTCCACATTCCCAATTTAAAACAAGCAGGAAGAAGTCTCAGAAAACAACTCAGATCCTTTACTTGTGGAAATGAAAGTACTTCTCCAGCCAAGAGCTCAGAGAATAAAGCAAAGAGCTAATGAGAGCAGGTTAGGAAATTGTTTCCAGCAAGCAGCACTAAGTTCTAATCAAGAAACATTTCTTGATGCCAGATTAGAGGAAGCTGACACCACATGCCAATAAAATGCAGTATGTTTTGGATCAATGAATGTCATATGTCTTCTTCCCCACCTTCCCTTGTGATTGTTCTGTCTCTGCTTCACTCTATACTACATGTCAGGAGAAGTATTTAACTTGTCATTTTAGTTCATAGACATTTGGGTGAAAAGATGCTGCCCCAAGAGCTTCATTTGCATCAGATCTTTTGCAGAACACGTGATGATGGTTCTGCATGATGCCAACAAGAAATAACTTTTTTAGGAGGTAATTGTAGTTTGGAGCTGAAAGGGTCAACATGGATTCAATGTACCAAATGAACAGCAAGGTTAACACTGTCTAGTTCTGTCATATTCTCTTAACATGACCTAGCTTACCCTCTATTCACTAGTCAAGGACAGAACTAGTTTCTCAGATGTAGCTGTTGATAATTGTTTTACAATCCCCTACCCAGCTTGTTTTGTAAACAAGTTAACCTACTCAGTCTTTTATGATCTTCATGACACAGACCCCATACACATGGCAGCAATCATGTGACTAGCCCACCCATCTGTCTACTGTCCATCATAGTGATGTCAGTATCTGTGCTTTTATGCCCTTTTTGATTATGTGAAAAAGACCACCACCCAATCACCCGCCCACCCCCACCCCCCATCAAAGGGAAGGTTTAAAAGCATTCCACTTCAAGGAGCAATTTACCATTGCTTTCCTTAAACTCTGGTCAGCCTATGTGTTCATTGAGTTATGGCAGTCTTGGCCAATGCTTTGCTAAGCCATGGTCTAGCCATGTATTCTTTGAGTTCTGACCGGGCCATGTTTCCCTAAGCCTTGGCTGCCTCCCCTACCTTGGGGAAGTGAATCATTTCTCTAATTTACTTGTTAAATAAACTATATTTTTCCAATCTAACTTCTGTGCAATTCTATGCATCTGTTGTGCAGCACTGTATCATACAACCCCACACCTGCGGGTCTGACCTAACATTTTGGAGGCCCTACTGGGATTTTTAACCTAATAGGAACATTATTAATTATATGGCAAACGAACTGACATGGATATCTACATAAATAGTCCCCAAAGAATCATGTCTCCTGGCATCCACAGCTTGCTACTACTTTCCTGCATTAACAATGGGACTGACTCTGTGCTCTGCTTTGACCAGTGGGACTTCAGCATACATGATACATGAAATACTTTGTTAAGCACTTGCTCATAGAAGTCCATCTTCTTGGAACATTGTCTGCCAGCTACCAGCCATGTGAGAGGCTATCTTAGTCATTATTCCCAGTTGAGTTACCAGATGTGTGTATCCGCATGATTGGCATCAGGGTAAAATTGCCCAGCTGAGCACAAACAACTTGCTGAATGGTAACCATGCTTGTTCCCTAGCCACAAAAGTTTGCTCTGTGTGTGTGTATGAGTGTGTGTGTGTGTATGTGTGTGTGTGTGTGTAGCAATAGATAACAAAAACAAATAAGGTAAGTGGTTACTTTCTCGAAAATTTTTTCAATAGAATAATTGGGACAAAATCCAGATTGCAATAAATAAATGAATAATTGGGAGGTGAAGAATTGGAGAGACTAAATTCAGGCAGCTCTTTTCAGATGCTATGTGGAGTGGGAAAAAATGAGAAAAGGGGAGATATTTTTAAGGTATAGATGGGATCTTAAAAATGTTCTTAGGAATGCAGTGAGGGAAGAAGCTGTAGGTGGCAGGAGAAAATCTTCCATGGGAAGACAAAAATAATAATTATTATTATATTTATGGAGTTCCAGGATGTTCACAAATGGGAGAATAAAATTTGAGGCATTTCTGTTATTATAGGTTCTATTTTCTTTGAAAAGAAAGAAACGACTAGGTTGTAAGATAGAGTATATAAATGCTTGAATAAAGAAGCATTCGAGTAGCCACTGTAACATCCTAGAAAAAGTTCTTGTTGACAAACAGAATAATTTCAGAGTACTATAAGAGGCTCCATTGAGGTTGGAGACCAAAGTTGCATATCTCAAGTATAGATGATTGTGTAATGTTTTTCAGTACTGTTGAAGTGGGGGCGTGGAGATGGCAGACCATCAGAGAGGTTTATGGATGACATTTTGTCAGATTAGAAGGACTATATGAAAAAGAATTAAGGGACTGGCCAGGCACGGTAGCTCAAGCCTGTAATCCTAGCATTTTGGGAGGCCAGGGTAAGTAGATTACCTGAGCCCACAGGTTCGAGAACAGTCTGGGCAACTTGGTAATTTATACAATAAATTAAAAAATTAGCCAGGCATGGCAGCACTGTAGTTCCAGCTACTTGGCAGGCTGAGAGGCGAAAGGATCGCCTGAGCCCAGCAGGTCGACACTGGGATGGCCGTGAGTGTGCCATTGCACTCCAGCCTGGGTTACAGAGACTCAACTCAAAAAAAAAAAAAAAAAATTAAGGGACCAAATATGCCAGTTGCCAAGTGTTTTAAGGGATGAACAATTAGACAAGAAAGTAAAGAAAAATGAGATGATGAAATAGGAAACAGTGGATATGTCAAGGCTTGAAGTACTCACAAATTTTAAGCAAAATATAGAGTTTACAGAATGAGAGAACTCAAAGTATCAGAAATTTAGTAAAGAAAATCAGATGATTAAATGCCAGGTTTTCGAGTTAAAATCACACGTGAAATAGCATAAAGAAAGTCAAGTTTTTAAAATTAAAATTCAAAGTATTTTAATATTCCTGTGTTGGGTCCTCACACGTTGTCAGGAATAGATATCATAGCATGAAGGTGAATAGGATGTGCCTAGAGCTTAGACACCTGGTCTACATGCTGGCTCTGCCACTGACTGTGTGACCTTGGGGAAACCAATCTCTGAAATTATTTTCTCTGTCTGTAACGGGATAATGACGGTTTCTGCCTCACAGGTTTTGATAACAACATGAGGAAATGTGTTCCTCAACTTTGTTTTGTCCTCTGCTTAACCTTGGGAACTAGGTAAGTATCAGATAGGGTGTGGGATTGGAGGCGATCATATCCACCCCCCTGATTATACCTACCTAATGCTATTCGTATTCATCGCCTACAATTCTAGGCTCTATCTAGTACCTACCTAGGGCTGGGGGTTCAGGAGGGGGACCCTTTTAACTGTTCCTATAGGTTAGGCAGAGTATAAAACATATCCCTCAGTATATATCTTTGATAAGAAGACAAGGACATTATGTATATTGTTTCATAAATCATCTATGCTATATAGCAAGCATTTCTTAAGTATTAGCTTTATTTTCATTGTTATTGATATTATTTTTCTGATCGCTGATCTATATGTATATATACCAATATGTTCTTATCATACATACTGACACACACACACACACACACACACACACACACCCCAAGATACAAATGAAAAAATGTTCTGTTTCTATTCAAAGTTACAATAAATTGGGTAAAAAAAAAATATTTTGTAAAATGCTAAGTGACACAAATGTTGAAATAAAATATACTTTCCTGTATTTCACTCAAGGATTCTGGAATTAAAATGTGCCCAGACTCTGATTCACAGAAATTCAGTATTTTCTGCAGGGTAATTATTCATTTTAAATGTTTCTGACACAAGTAACCCACTGTACATAAAACTAGGATATATGTTTAGGTTAACTAATCCTGAATTATGACTTATAGGAAAATATCATATACAAATCTTTCAGTAAATATTCACATGTATTTACTTATTTGAAAATAATAGGTCCTATTAGCTTTTGCCACTAAAAAAAAATCAGAAGTTATCTTTTAAAGATTTGTTTCCAGTCATTTTGCATAATTTTGAAAAATTTAATTCTTGAAGAAATATAAGTTCCTATGTCAATGTAAGGTTGTCTAACTAATATTATCAAAATTCATTTTTCCAGGTGATAAATGGGAAGGTTTTTTGTTGTTTTTTTCATTGTGGTGGGTTGGTTAGTCAGAAACCAAATTTTTTTTTTCATTCTTCAAAAACATAGCTAGCTACCAGTTCATTTCTAAAATATTAATTCAAATATTATATAGGTAACTAAATATTTAATGACTAGTTGTGATGATCTAAGTTTAAAAATTCAGCATAGGAAGCATAAGTAAATATTCTCTATTCACAAGCTCGGCACTAGGAAATCTATCAATCAAATAGTTACTAATAAAAACAACATAAAATAATTTTTTAAAAGTAGAAAATCTACAGAATAACTTTGAAATTTAACAAAAAGTTTTCCATTAGCATTTATTTTCACAGTAAATCTTTAAGATAAAATTTATGTATATCATACTTATTTAGTAGTAAACACATAATTATTATTATTGCAGCTGTCTGTAAGTGTACTTTTCTGAAATTGTTATTTTGTGTGCTTCTTGTTAAAATACCAACTATCATTCTCTGTAATGAGAATTAAGGTCTCCATTCTTTAGGAACACAAAACAGAGGCCGAAATAGGTGTTGGAGTCATATGGAACTAAAGTCAAATTCCAGGTCTAGTGCTTTTGACCAGTGCAATGACATGTGAATTATTTGACTTTTCTAAGTTCTAGAATCCGTATCTGTAAAGTAGGATTTCTATAAAGGATAAATATAAAATCTGGATATTTATTAGATTCCCAGAAAATAGTAGATAGCTGGGCATGGTAGCTCAGCTCTGTAATCACAGCACTTTGGAGGTTAAAGTAGAGGGATTGCTTGATCCCAGAAGTTCAAGACCAGCCTGGACAACTAACTTAGCAAAACCCTGCCTCTAAACAAAAAGAAAAAGAAAGTAGTAGATGTCTGGTACATGATAGCTCTTACCATATTGGGTAGGCAGATGTCTCATGCATATCTAAAAAAAAAAGGTGTGCTTCAAGTCTTATTTATTTTTTCATTCAACAGCCATGTATTGAATGCCTACTGTGTATTGGGCATTGATCTAGGCCCTAGAAGGCTGCACTAAACAAATCATCGCTGTTGTTTTTTACCTTGGAGTTTTTCTCTTTATTCAGTTGGCTTAGATATATTTACATAAGAAAGCCTTTTCCCCCCAGTTTTCCTGAAGAAAGGCAGTAAAATATCACAATATATTTTGTAAATTAGTTTATTTAAGGTAATCTTTTAGCTGGCCCGTTAGTCATAGAGCTTAGCAGGTTATCAGTCATTCAGAGCTTCAAATGGGATTAGGGAAAGAACATGGAATTCTATAACAGACAAGGTGTATTCAAACCCCTGGCTTGTGATCTTGAACAAATTGCTGAAAGGTTTTAAATAGCTATTTTCCTATCTATCAATTAGGTATAGCAATAACCATTCAACAGAATTTTCGTGAGTTCTAAGATAAATTACTTAATAAAACATACTGTCTGACTAATATTAGGTCTTTAATAAATGGTAGCTATTATAATTATTTATTAAAACAACTATGAATCTAGGTTCATCATTTGTAACAATATGGGTAATTGTTAATTAAAATACATGAAGTATACAGCCTGTTATAGCAACAAATATTCATTATCTTCTATTTCCTTAACATAGTCTTCAAGGCCCAAGAAAATCATTAAGTCCTATGATCTGCAAAGCATTTTCTGAAGGGGATTTGTACTTGGAGAAATATAGAAACAACAGAGATATTTTAGTACTGATATAAAGCTATATAAGTCATATAGAAATAACAATGGAAAATATATACTGAGTGACTATCTATACTGGCACTTGTTCTAACACAATATCACGATCTCTTCATTCCCATCTAAGTGACAGAACAATAACTCTAAAGCCTGCAATATTAAAGGCTGTACGCTGATGCCTCTTAAAAGAGATGACATCCTAGACAGAGAGTGGTGAGTGGCCCATCAAAACATTCTCTGAGCCAGATCTAATAACAGTGGCAGTGAAAGTTTAAAGAAATAGCATGGCTCTGGCAAATATATCCCCCCGTTTGGGTGGTCTAATTCTGTAATAGTTGCTTAGAAATATAATCTTGATAAAAGGTATAAGGTTTTTTTTTTTTGTCATTCTTAAATTATCCTTTGAAAATAATTGAAAGTTACAGTGCCTTCAAGACTGAATTCCCTTCAGAATAACAAAAGCAAACTTAACAGGTTAAAAACACAAATAATCATTATATTCTCTTTTAACAGACTTATTAAGCATTTCTGTAGAACAAAATAACTCATTAAAAAGGGCACACTGTCCTTTTATACACCAATTTAATCATCTAATCAGTTTAGTGTCCCAAAAAGGATGTAAATACTATTTAATACACTAGACAAGTTGGTTTATGGAAATTACTACTTAGCATGATTACCTCTGGATAAAGAACAAACAGGTTAAAAAAAATCTATTTAATGAGGTCGTTTCACCCTTCTGAAGTGAGACTATCAAAAACATGTCTAGACTAGTAAATTATGCAACCTGGAAATGATTCTAAAAAGTATTCCAACTATTATTTTTTAAAAAAAATCAAAACCATTTACTGAGTTCTTTAAGTAACAGATTCTTAGAGGTTCTACAGAGCTTAGAAAAATGTAAGTATTTTAAATACTCCTAAATCTCTTACCCTTTTCAAATGCACCTGTATTTTAGACTCCACGTCTTGAATGTGTGAAATCATTTTGTTGACGCAGGGTGCTGGGATGTTTACTAGAGCACAGCTGTGACGTCGACTCGGGTAGCTGAAGTAAATACCTGTATTCACCCCTGAAGATAAAGCAAACAGGGGATGTTAGTTAGCAGTTATATACAGAGTGGTCAAGTTTGATGTTAGGACATGTAAAACAAAAACAAAAAATCTTCTGCTTTCTTAGGGTTAATACTCTTAAAGTTTCTTGATTTAATAAAAAGGTTGATGACTATATCAGAAAATGATAATGCAGCCCTTGAAAAAATCTAAAAGCTAAAATAAAATAATCGTTTACGACTGAATACTGTAACAAATGAAACTGAACCTGAGAAGCCAGAATAAAACTTGAAGCAAAGTTAAAAGTTGTGTCCCATAGCAGTCTGAACTAAACATTGAAAACAAAATAAAGAAGAAAGGGCAGAAAACAGTTAATCCATGAATTTTTTAAAAAGATCCTGAATCCTTTAAAAAACAAATTTGAAATATATTTTAAGTACTCCCTTCAAAGAGATTGCACATCTTTCAATGTAAATAATGTCAAACTACTAATGCATTGAGGTTCTTCCTTAAATCCAGCACAAGTTTCTCTTGCTGAAAAAAAATAAGGGCATGTCTCCTTCATCCTCATAATAACCTCATTTTCTACCTTCCATTTCTGAAAATTGGAGTCTCATGCGAAGAGTGATTGATGTTATCACTATAGCATTCAAGCTGTACTCATCATAAAATCCACTCAGTCCGATGTGCCTCAGTGATTCTAATCCTGGCATGTCCCAAATCGACTGAAGGTTGCAGAAGCACAGCAAAGTTGTCCATGAAACTCCACCAAAGTGCTTACTTGCCGTCCTTTCGACTCTGAGGACTCTATTGGATTGGATTATAGTTGCAATCATTGATCTTAAATAGGAAACACAAAATACACTCAGTGGCTCAATGAGAATGGTGTGATGACCTCATTTCAACTGACCTTGGAGAACAGAGAAGTAATGCTGTGATGTTTTGTTTCAATGCTAACCCATGGACATGGCATATATTTTTGATATCTTCATTTAAATTACAATCTTTTAAACATTTCTTGCATGGAGCCTTATAATACCTTCAAGTGTCTTGATAGTCTAACACTGACTAACATTTTTATGACTGACAATAACATTTTTTGAGCTCTAAAAATATGTGCCAGACATAAAGCTAAGCTAAGCACATTGATGCCACATTTTATTTAATCTTCACAACAATCTTATGAAATGGGATGATTATCTTGATTTCGTAGATGAGGAAACCAAGATTTAGAGAAGTTACAGGATTTGTCCAAGTTCACAGAACTGGTAGGTGGAAGGGCTGGGACTTGAACTACATCTTCCAAGTTATGAAGTGTAAGCCATACTATGAAAGATTTTTTATATTTTAGAAGTATGACAAAAATAAAGAAAAATAGTCCTAAAAATATACTTCAGGGCATCTCAAATGTTTCATATATCACTTGTTTTTGAATTTTGAATATTCCTTCATGCTATCAGTGCTGATATCTTATAAATTTTAGTTTGCTTTGAACACATATACTTCCTATAACTATTGTGTTATTGTGTGTGTATTATATTCCATCTTTCCTCTTTAGCTCATACATATATGAGGAGGAATCCAAAAACATATATATATATATATATATAATTGAAGGACTAAAGAATAAAGCTGGTGAAAATTACACATTGATCTCTTATCCTGATCAATTGACCTTCCCTCTAGAAATAAGAAGGTTTTGATACACATTTAACAAGAAGGCAGTTGTCATAATACTGTAAACATTTCGTTTCACCTCATACCTCATCTCTACAATAAATCAAAAAATCAGCCGGGCGTGGTAGTGCATGCCTGTAAT
>NW_007246381.1:1604-10506 GCF_000164805.1 Carlito syrichta | reverse complement strand
AAAAAAAAAAAAAAAAATGTGGAGGAAACAAGGATAGTAAAGATTCATTTCACATTTTTCTTGACTGTGCCCCTCTCAACCTATTTTGTGGATCCTGGTTAATTTCCATAGTACTCCAATGGCTTAGTTTTAGGATTTTACATGTAATAAAGTAGGGAGTATGAAATACTATGAAATAAAATTTTCACTAAAACCTGTAAAAGACATGGCATCATAACTAGTACAAAATAGAATCAAAATTTAGTTTTTATTCCTGTTTTTATTCCAATGCAAGCATGATGCAAGTTAAAACTTTCCAATTTTTAAAGTTTTACCCAGCTTAAGGAGAAAGTATGATATGATTAAAAGATTGCTGAACTAAGTATTTGTGCTCATTCATTTTTTTTAACTTAACAGATAACAAGCTGTACATATTTAGTTAAAACTATGCAGTCTCCACACCTCAGATTTCTCACTTAAACGAATGTGTCAGGAGAGTTTTATATAAGATCTTTTTTCACCTAAAATTCCATGATACAATGAGTTAATAGTTTTAGCCAAACATAAATTGACAGAGCTTCTCCTCTGAAACCTGTATAAAAATGGCCAACGTGATTATTTAAAGAATTGAGCTCAGGCAGGACTCACATTCTTTCTAAACGTGCCCCCAGCTGCAACTTTCTTGCTCAAAATGAACTTATAAAAGCAAGATCCTTCTTACTCTGAGTCAGAGTTGAGATTTTTCTGAGACTCTGCAACATGAAACTCCCAACTGAGGAAAAATGTAGGCTGGCGGATTGTGTGGGAAAATAAAATAGAAATACTTTGTTTATAAATGTCAATTCTCCTTGCTTATTGAATTTGATCCTAACAGACTTTATTCACCCAGCCCCAATGATTTAACATTTTATCACAATAGTCTTTTCCCCCTCTGCTTTTAATATGAGCTGCCTAGCCGGGCTCGGTGGCTCAGCCTGTAATCCCGCGCCTTGGGAGGCTGAGGTGAGTGGATTGCCTGAGCCCGCGGGTTCGAGACCCACCTGGGCAACTGGGCGAGACCTCATTTCTACAATAAATCAAAAAATTAGCCGGGCGTGGCAGCGCGTGCCTGTAATTCCAGCTACTCGGAAGGCTGAGGCGGAAGGATCGCCGGAGCCCAGCGGGTCAAGGCTGCGGTGGCTGGGAGCGGCCACTGCACTCCAGTCTGGGCGACAGAGTGAGACTCCAACTCAAAAAAAAAAAAATAATATGAGCTGCCTTTATGTATATCATCCCAATTATTCTTTATCTTTCTTATCTCAGTTCAGTACTCTTTTAAAAAACATAGCTGAACACAAATTTCCTTTCCACATTGTTATCCCCTTTAACATCTTGGCTTTCCTGCCAAAATGTAAAATAAGTTAGTGCTCTTGAGGTTAGAAATGATTTCTCCTCCATGCAAAGCCTCTGTTGTGATGAGTGGAAAGTGTCTTTAATCTCTTATGAAAAACTAAGTTCCCTTTATGTTTTGCTATACATGGGGGGAAAGAAAAATACCCTTCACTGAAATTAGATTATTATGTTTTACATTGGACCTTACATTGTTGGAGACATCTGTCTGAATAAGTAGAATGTTAATAGCACACATTGACTCTCAGAGCTGGAAGTGACGAAGGACACTGCTCCATTCTCACCACTTTCAATAGTTGTTATTCTATATTGAATGTTGCTTTGACTAGCAATTGTTTTCAAGCGAACAGTTTATGCTGCCATCCACATATTCAAATGTTCTTATATCTTAAAATTACAATCTGGGCTGGGTGTGATGGCTTATGCTTGTCATCCCAGCATTTTGGAAGGCAGAGGCAGTAGGATCACTTGAGTCTTGAAGTTCAAGACCAGCCTGGGCACAATAGTGAGACCTTGTCACTCCAAAAAAATTACACTTAGCCAGGCATGGTTATGCCTGTAGTCTCAGCTACTCAGGGGCTGAAGTAGAAGGACTGCCTGAACCCAGGATTTCAAGGCTCAAGTTTTGTGTCACTGCACTCCTGCCTGGGCAACAATGTGAGACCTCAACTCAAAAAAAAAAGTACAATTTGCATGCAAATGTCAAAATTCATTTACATGGTTCCTTTCTTTATGTGGAATTCGGAAATCTTTTGATATTTGGGTGCAACCACAGCACTTTCTATTTCTCTTTATTAGAACTGATCACATTGCATTTTGCTGTCATCACATGTATCCGTTACCCCATCTGGCTTCCCAATTATATTTTACATTCTTTATGGACATTAACTATATTATGTGCCTTAAAATAATTTTTGAATGATCAAATACATTTTTTTTACCATGCTGTACTGTGCCCTGTCTTCTGTTTTCTTCACTTCATGCATACTTCATTCTCAAACCCCATTAAGCAGTATTTCCACTACCCTCTATGAAGAAGTAACTGATAAAGAATTAGATTTTAAAATATGAGACAACTGTTTTCAGACATTGGAAAATAGGCCGCACAAGGCTTTAATTCCAGAGAAAATGAAAATGTACGCAGTTGAGTCCTACAATCACCAAGCTGTTTGACAAGGAACGATTTCCCAACTGTCATACAAAGATCTAGAAACAGAGCAGAGTGTGGCAATCCTGCTGAACAGAGAAACAAATGTTGGTTTCATGGGCAATGGAAGCATCTGGAAAAGGGCAGGAAACTGAAGAAGACAGGGCAATACAGAGAAGGGCCTGAGAATGTGCAGAGAAATGTGCAGAGAAAATTTACAACTTACCATTCAGAAAATGGGCATAAGTCTTGGGTTTTTCACAAAAGACAATGTACAGATAACGAACAGCCATGTGAAAAGATGCTAAACATCATTAGTAATCAGGAAAATTAAATTTAAAGAACAGTGCAATACTACTTCACACTTATTATAATGCCTAAAATTAAAAAGGTTGGCCTGAGGCGGAAGTATCGCCGGAGCCCAGCAGGTGAAGGCTGCAGTGGCCGGGAGCGGCCACTGTACTCCAGTCTGGCGACAGAGTGAGACTCCAACTCAAAAAAAAAAAAGGCTGGCAAGGTCAAGTATTAGAGAGGATGTAACACAACTGGAATTCAAACACTGCTGGTGGAAGTGTAAAATGGTGGAAACACTTTAGAAACAATTTCTTATAAAGTTAAACATAAAGTTACCAAGACTCAGCATTTCACTTCTTTATATTTACCCTTGATAAATAAAAATATGTATATTAAAAGACTTGTATGTAAATGTTCATGATAGATTTATTCATAATAGCCAAAAATTGGGAAAAAACACCAACTTTTACAAATAAATAAATGGATAAATTATATAATATTCATACAAAGGGATACTATTGAACAATAAAAATGAACAAACTACTGCTATATGCAACAACATGGATGAATTTCACAGACGTTTTCTTGAGTCTTTGAAAGAAATTGAAAACGAAAAAGTACAGATGGAATAATTCTATTTATGTGAATTTTTAGAATGGTAAAACTGAAATCATACCGTGATTGTAGTGGTAGGGTAAAGGGATATTGACTACAAAGGGCATGAATAAACTTTCTGGAGAGGCAGAAATTTCTACATCCTGTTTGAAGTGGTGATTAAATGGATGTGTATATTTGTCAAAAGTCATTGACCTATATACTTAAATTGAGTGCATTTATTGCATTTAAATTTTACCTCAATACATCTGTTTTATAAAAAGACCACTAATTCAATAACTTGTCTCATCCTCCTTTTCTGTTAACTCTTTATACTACAAAACAATGTAGATAGTTCTTTTTTGAAATGTTCTCCTTCTTTAATAACGTCTCTGCCTGTTTCTCTTCATAATTTTCAACCATGACTATCTGGTAAGAAATTTTTTTTTTCTTCTACACTCTTCCTTAAATTACCTCTTGTAAGTGTTTAACTCTCCATTAAACAGATTTAGACTAACTTTACCCTGAGCCTCTTGTCAAATGTACGCATTTCCAAAACTTATCCTTTCAAGAGAGTAGGGAAGGGAAGACTGGACTTGCAGGATTCTATGCAGAAAGGGAGAAGCATGACAGTTAAAACTAGAATGTAACATTAACTTGATACACCACAAACAAGGAAAAAAATATTCCCATCAGCACACTAAAATGCCAAAGTGGAGATGCTACAGAGGAAAAGGAATACATTTCTATGATCAACATAAAACTGGAAAAGATAAGGGCCTCTCTAGAGCAGGAGTCCTCAGCTCCCACGCCACAGACAGCTACCCGTCTGCGGCCTGTTAGGAATCGGGCTGCACAGTGGAAGGTGAGCAGTGGATGAGTGAGCAAGCTTCATCTGTATTTACAGCCACTAACCATCACTCACATTAATGCCCAAACGCTGTATTCTATCAGATCAGCCGTGGAATTAGATTCTCATAGGAGCGCAAATCCTACTGTAAACTGTGCGCGTGCTCCTTATGAGAATCTAATGCCTGATGATCTGAGGTGTCACTGCCTTCCATCACCCCCAGATGGCACCATCTAGTTGCAGGAAAACAAGCTCAGGGCTCCCACTGATTCTGCTTTATGGTGAGGTGTCTAAGTTGTATAATTATCTCATTATATATTACAATGTAATAATAGAAATAAAGTACACAGTAAATGTCATATGCTTGAATCATCCCGAAACCACCCTCCACCCCCTGATCTCCATGGTGCATCGAAAAATTGTCTTCCACGAAACTGGTCCCTGATGTTCAAAAGGTTGGGAAGCGCTGGTCTAGAGGGAGCATCAAGATGGAAGGGGTCTGGTACAGTACAGTGAAATGGTGTCGGATCCAGAATGGATCCTCATAAATGATTTGACAAATAAAAGAATAAGAGAGTAAAAATGTTCCAAGATAAGACTTTTTGTTACCCTCTCCTCTGTGCCCAATCTATTTTGTTTTAAACATTTGGATTTTGTCAAGGTCAGCCAGGCAGAGGTAGTCTTGAAAGGACCAACTTCATTTGCAAATCCAGTATCTGTAAAACTAAACTCATCTTCACTCCGCTCAACCTCCTTTCCTTTCATGCTTCTCTCTTCCTGTTATCAAAGTCTGCAACAGGCGAATCGCCTTTGAAACTTCATCTTCTCAATCAAGTCCTCACATCTACATATAGAGACTAGCCAAACCCTATAGGGACAAATCAGTCACCAAATCTTAATAATTCCTTTGCAATATTCTAATCTCTTTCATATCCATTGATCCTTTATAGATTAGGTCTTTGCTACTTTAACTTAAAATATAATAATAAAAAATCAGTTTCTGTATCTCCTCCTGTAGCCACACAGTTCTGCATAGTATGCTTAGACTTTGCAAACAAAGGATTTTATCATATAACATCCTTACTCAAAATATACATAGGACCAGAGACTGAGAAATAACATTCACACTCTTGAGTTGAAATTCATAATGCCCTTTGTCTCTGGCTCAATCATTGCTACATTTCTTTAACCATACTCAGGTTTCTGAATCTTTCCTACATTACAATCAAAGTAGACTATCCTTCTTATATTTGTGTTATTTTCTCACTATTAACACATTCTGCTCTGCTTGCTTAAATTCTTTCCTCAGTTTTCTTTTCGTGCATGAATGCACTCTTTAAAATTTAGGTCACATCCTCTTTAACCATTAACATTTACTTCATGCTTAAACACCATACAAATTGGCCTTATTCAAAATATTGAAGACGCTTCGCGTCCATGGTGTTCATCTAACATGTACTGCTTTGTATAATCTCTGCTGTTACTCTACACTAGCACTCTTTTCTGTTGTATTGTACCAATTGTTGTATACATTCATATTCTTTTCTTCTAACTTAGAATTATCCATCATATACAGGGGGTATCCCTCCAAAACAGTATTTATCAATAAAAAAGTTGTGCATTTATTCGTACATGTTTAAACTTCAGTCACCTTCAAAGTACTCTCCATTTGCTCTAATACACCTATAGAGATGCTTTTTCCTCTGCTCAAAACAGTTTTTGAACTTGTCGATTTTGATGTCTTGTAGTGCTTCTGTCATTTTTTTGTTTCACCTCTTCCACGTTGGCAATACATTTCCCTTTGAAGATTTTTTTTATTTGGGAAAACAAAAAAAAAGTCACCCTGGGTGAGATTGGGTGAACAGGGAGGGTGCTATTCTGCGTCAAAAACTACTGAACACTCAGGGTGGTGTGAGAAGGTATCCTTGTAAATCACCCATCATGAAACAGGAAAATGCATTGAAAGACTCTCAAAAAAAAAAAAAAATTAACTGAAGCCAAATGCATCCTCTTACAACAATGCTAGCTGGTACACTGATGTCAATAGGTTCTTAGAACACTTACCTAGCAGGGGAAGCCTATACTCTAAGAGGCTTGCCCTCCAAAAGGAGAATTCCAGTTTTTGGGAGTCACCCCTCGTATTTTATTTGGCCTACAAGATTATACACTTCTTATGAGAGCCATTTCTTAACATCTCTGTACCCTAATAATACATAGATATTTCAGTGTCTTGTATTAATTGGTTCATAAATCATTCATTTGATATTTTAACAATTTGTCCAAAACATATGAGCAATAAACTCTAAGCCAAGTTCTTAAAATCTTATTCAATATTTCTGTTGGACAGAAACAAACAAATGAAAGAATGTAATGGTAATTTATTCCAATTTTGTCTTGTAAAACTGAAAAATCCCCAGAGCAAACATTTTTCAAAATCAAGATTTAAAATTATTGATAAATATTAAGAGTTCTTTACCAGAATGATCTGAGAAGAAACAAGTATGAACCCAATAGATAAAGGTATACCTTTCCTCATCTTTTTCTACCTCTTTCCATATACAATATTAGAAAAGCTTTCATAAATAAATGTTTACAGATTCTTATTGCACTATTTTTTAAATTGTGAATTTCACACACCCAGAACAATAGTTTTTCTTTTTTCTTCTAACAAAAAGATTCCCAATGAACTAGAAAAGTTGTCTAGCACCTGCCAGCCTTGTCTTAAAAGAGAATGGTTCTTTTTAAAATACATACATTTCTGAAATTGTTTAACAATTCTTATGAGCCTAAATTGACATTGACTATATATCATTGACATAACATATTACATTTTATTTTAATATTACATATCAGTATTACATTAACTACTTATCTATGGGATATATTTCTTAATAAAAATATTGACATCACAAACTAACAAATGCATATGAATATGGCTTATGTAATTTATGATTTATAGTCAGTACTCACCTTCAGTATTTGTTGTTTTACTTTCATTAAAACTTTCAGTGTCTTCCTTAGGGGCACCAAATAGAACCAACCCTTGAGATGTGGCATTGCCTTTAAAAAATAAAAAAATAAAATATATATATACATATTTTAGAGCAGTTAATAGAAATTTTTTAAATAAGCAATTGCAATATATTAAACTATGTTGGGAAAGTGCTCTCTCTGAGAAATATTAATCAAAAGCCACAGCAGAATATCTTTAGACATTTTCTCTGTGATCTTCCATTGGCTTAACTATCTCACAAAAGCGTATTCAAGATAGCATGACACTATTAACAGCAAATAGATAAATCAGTATGAGATAATATAGAATATAGTGCAAGATACACAGTGAAAATTAGCAAGGTAGAAATTTGTGCGAAAGCTTTGTCATCACTTTTTAAAAAATAGTAGATGCATGTAGAGGTTGAGAGATGGCTATTTATGGATGCATACAAAATTTCTTGATTAAGAACTGTCAGGACAGACTACTTTTGGAAGAGGAAGTGAAGAGACAGAGAGGACATTTTTATTTCATATTACAATCTCTGAAGTGTTTTAAAATTCTAAAACATAGGAATATACTATTATCTGTTTGACAGTTTCTTATAAAGTTAAATAAATTTACACTACAATGCAGTACTCTACTCCTAAGTTTTTAGCCAAGAGAAGTGAAAGTGTAAGTCCACAAATATATTGTTCCAGAACATTTATGATATTTTTATCCCTAACAGTGAGCACTGGAAACAACTTAAATGCCTGTCATTAGAACAACAGATTTTAAAAAGTACTCTGTAGTCACGCAATATAATAATGCTGATCGGTGAAAAACAATGAGCTACGGATACATGGAGTAACACTGGTGAATTTAAAACATATAATGAGCTAAAGGATTACAAAAAAACTTAGCTGCTGCTATACAATTCCATTATAATGAGGTCCAATAAAGCTATGGTAATTTTTAAAAAAAAATCCAAATAGTAGCTGCCTACGGTAGGTGAGAAACTTTCAGCAGTGATGGAAATTCTTTTTAGAATGTGTATACTTATCAATATACAATCAGTTGTAAATGTAAGATAACATTTTGCTCTATGTAAACAATAAAATAAAAATATATTGTTTTACTCTAAAGTTATAAAAAATATTTTGTTAGATTTATATACATACATATGCACAAGAGTTAAATGCTTACAGAATATCTTATGTTAATATGTATGAACCATTACAAATAAAATACTTATATTGCAAAGCACACTAAAGATTAAAATAAGAAAAAAGTAAATTTATAACAAAAATTTGCAATGATAGGAAACTTGAAAATTGCTAAAATGATAAAAGATAGTACTAATCAAATAACTCTTATAATAATGTATAATGGCCTAAACTTGTCCCCCAAAATAACCAATATAAAATGATATAGAAAAACTTATAAACAAAATTTATACAATTTTTAATAAGAAAACGATGTGACAAAATATGAAGAAACCTACAACTTAAACTCAACAGTAGTAAGAGTTATTACATTATAATAAAAGCTACCAATGATAATAAAAATGATGTGTGCATAATAAAACAGAACATTATATTAGATAAAATAATTTATTTTTTTAATACAAAGATAAATTTATGAGAAAAATGGGGAGAAAATGAAACTCATTTTT
>NW_007246381.1:0-846 GCF_000164805.1 Carlito syrichta | reverse complement strand
GGGTACAGTTAAGGGTTAGGTGTACAATTATGTTTCATTCAGACACCCTGTTGATAAGAGGTGTTTTCCCAGCCCCAGACAGATATTTGCTACTGTTAATCCCCTCCCCCTCCCCCCCATAGTTTCCCAGTACCGTCAGTCATTTTGAAACTCATTTTTATATAACGTATGCAGTTCAGAATAACTAAATGATACATAGAATATAAAGAATACAAGAAGGCAAAATTGATACATATATTGTGAATCCCAAAAAGATACAGATTGCAAAATTTTAAGGGCAATAAAACTTTATGAACAGTAAAAATATCTTAAGCAACAACACAGTAACTCAAAAATTTTAATAAATAGAAACTAACTGCATTATCTAACCAATTTACTGTACCATTAGAAACTCGTCACATAAAATTAACAAATGTATAAAGGAATAATTTCATGTCATAAAAATATGTATTAACAAATAAAAGCACTTAGTAAAGAATGTGTTATGTTCAAAACATAGAAGTACATTCAGAGTTTAAATGTTTAACTGTAGATAAATAACATGCTTAAAACACTGGTAAAAAAAGTAAAAACATAAATGTGTGTACTAAGACATTAAAGAGAATATAGGAAGAAAATTATTCTAAAAGTGTAAATGAATGTCTGTCTGTTAAGTCAGCCAGCCCACCACGTATGGGCTTGTTCACAAATATGAGCTTTGGAGGCAAATGCCCTACTTTCCAAGTTGCTGAAATGTTCGCATTGTAGCCACAACTTCAGTCATCTTCTCTGGTCACTTCCTTCAGATTCTAGGATGATGACCTGAGCTTTTTAAATAATTTAGAAGTCAGTATTATCACTGAGTTT
>NW_007246380.1:170524-177619 GCF_000164805.1 Carlito syrichta | reverse complement strand
GCCGGGCTCCGCGCGCCGCGCCTCCCTCCCGCCCTCCTCGGCCCTCTCGCATCTTCTCCTGTCGCCTCTCTCCCTCCCTCCCTTTCTCTCTCTCCTTCCTCCTCCTCCCCAGCAGCCCCTCCCTTCTGCCCTCCTCCCGGTCTCGCCTCCCTCTCTGGAGATGGGAGCCCCGCCCACATCGTCCCCTACCGCCGCCCGGCCCGGCCTAGCAGGCCCGGGTCCCGGAAGCCCGGGCAGCGCCGGACCCGCGGCTGCCGCCGGGGCTGGGAAGCGGCCGGGGCTCACCTGGGACCACGTGCGGAGGTACTAGAAAGCATGCACCGACTAGTCGCCGCGCCTTCCAAAAATACCCATGGGAGTCTGGGCTTCCCTGGGTTCCGTGTAACTGCTGCCCAAACTGATGATTAAAACACTGAGTAATCACCATTTACCCCGAGTAATTAGAGATAATGAAGCGCCTCTAAAATCAGGTTATGGGGAATGGAGCAGTTGGATTGGTGTCAAGGGTGGCCTTCCACAAACTGTTAAGGGAGCTCCAAACGTTGAGAATCAGGCTGTGCGCAGAGCCCTGTGCCCGGAAGGGACGCCTCTTGGGCTGCTCGAAGGTGACTCTCCTTCCAACACACGTTCCAAGGTGCGTTTTGTGGAAAGCCTTGGTGACGACCCCCCAAAGACAACCCCCATGAACCAGCTGGCTTTCTTCCCCCCGCCCGGGCCTGAAGACAGAAGTAGGCAGGCGGGGGGCCACGTTTCTGTAGTTAGAAAGGTCTGTCTACAGCTCAGAAGCCCTCTTAACCAACACAGTGGTGATGTCTGTAGTTGTTATTGTAGTTGTTGCTTTTTTGTTACTGCTGTTGATTTTTTGGGGGGTATCTAAGAATACTTCACCTCAGCAATCTGACCTTCCAAGGAGGGAACAACCACAGAAGAGCCAACATTTTAGCTCACAGAGAGACAAGAAATGATGCCCTAGCCGGGCTCGGTGTCTCAGCCTGTAACCCCGCGCCTTTGGGAGGCTGAGGTGAGTGGACTGCCTGAGCCCGCGGGTTCGAGACCCGCCTGGGCAGCGAGACCTCATCTCTACAATAAATCAAAAAATCAGCCGGGTGTGGTAGTGCGCGCCTGTAATTCCGGTTACTCGGAAGGCTGAGGTGGAAGGATCACCGGAGCCCAGCAGGTCGAGGCTGCGGTGCCCGGGAGCGGCCACTGCACTCCAGTCTGGGCGACAGAGTGAGACTCCAAATCAAAAAAAAAAAAAACAAAAGAAATGATGCCCTTTGGTCTGTGTTTAAAGGAAGTAATGGGATGAGGAATTGGCCCTTTCATACAACAACCAAAAAAAGTGCTAATAATCATCTTAGCAGGGAAGTGGAATGTGGTGGCTTCTAAATCTTCCCAAACAGGAACTGGTTTCACACACGGCCTCTGATGGAGAGCTGTGAAGGCGCTATCAAGTCTCATCTCTGTTTTACAAACAAGGAAGGAGAAGGACAGCCAGGTTAGAGGGACTTGCCCAAAGCCCTTTAGGGCCAGTTGAGGCTCACAGCCTGAGCTCCAGGTAGCCAGGGAAGTGCTGGGGACCGAGCACTTCCTGTCCTGGATTTCTTCCTCTGGGACCGACATTACACTTCACTGTCTCAGCAAAGCCTGTGAGTCTTTACTTAAACAGATATTGGCTCAGGGTAGCTCATCTATAAAAAACTGTACGTTTGCACACCTTGAATTTATTTTTTAAAAAATACAAACTACTTCCTGTGTGGGATGCAGGTTACAAAAGGTGAAAACTGCATAAGACCAGAGGAACAATTGTCAGAGCAAGGCCACCTACCATCTTTTCCAGGTGTGTTGAGGTCTTTTAGCCCAACAATCCTTCTAATATCAGAAACAAGCGATATGACTTCGAGCAGGCCAGCCCTTTTCTTTCTAAGAGTCTCAGTTTTCTAATCTGCAAAAGGGAAGAATTGGGTCTCCTAATCTCCATGCTCCCTTTCAATTTGAAAACGATTTGATTATTGTATTGTAATTTTAGCAAACATTGGTCTTCTTTCATTTTAAATTACTCCTGAATCCAGCTAGACTAAGAACCTCCAATTAAAACAGGGCAGGGCAATAGCACTACCCCAAAAGGATGACAAAATAGATCTCCAGTTTCCAATACAGTCAAAAATCACAATTAATTATTTAAAGTAACAATGCCAAATTGAAATTCCCTTCAGTAGTCACCGAATGCCCCTCCAGCGGCATCAGACCGTGTGTTCCTTCCCCACGCTGCCAGAAATAAGGATAAATGAAATGTCCACTGAGGCCCTAAGTCAATCGCTGTTGTTGTAATCATTAACAAAATGCTTTCTTTATATTTAAGCTCAGAAATGACACTGATATATTGTGCTAAAATCAGGACTATGTAATGTTTTAAAGCACCAAGTAATGTTTTTGTTTTTGTTTTAATCCCAAATAGATTTGGGTGTCAGTTATTGTCTCATTTTGCTGAAACCCAGACAATAAATTGGTCACTGGCCTGCCCCTAATCAGGGAGATTCCAATAAAGGCACCTGACATATCTTCTTTAGGCCTTGATGCAAATCTTTAGCTATGTGATGGGAGAATTCAACCCTGGTTCTTTTGGGACGGCTTCATTTTTCTCCCTACATCTTAGATGGGTGCCAGTCATCTGTTATCAACTGCTTTCACCCACTCCTCTCCTCCTTTTTCCCTCTTACTCGTGCCAAAGAACAAATTACTCATTGGTTAGATAACTACTTGGGTCTCAGCCTAGTGGTCAGAGTTGGTGAGAAGAATCCGGTCCCATCTCTGGCTTACCTGTAAAACCTGTAAGGACCGTGATACAGATAGACTAAAGGAAAAAGTACCCTTAAAGCATGTAGACTTAGTGGAGAAATATCATAATTCAGGAGTGACTATTGCCCCTGTGCTACTACTGCTGCATGAAAAGCATTGTGCGTTGAGTTTTTCCAGGAGAGTAGCTGGTCAGCAAGCCCTTTGACACAAAATGATGCCCCTTTTTCAAAGCATGTTCTAAGAACCATGAACTTCTGAGTAGAGTAGGGTGGGTGTGCTGATAAAGACGCAAATTTCCCAGCCCTTCCCAAGACCTAGATCACCAAATCTACATAATTTCACGAAGCTACCTGATCATTCTGAGCACACCAAAGTTTGAGACCTACTGTTTTAAGAGTTATTTCACTTACGTTTTCTGGGTGGATAAATACTATTGAAAAGCAGACCCCAAGGCATTATTAATCAACCAAGGAATACGTTTGGCTTGTGCTTTATACATGGTTAAACATAGACCATGATAGTATCACCATGCCCAGATGGGTCTACACAAGAGAAAAGATAATTCTAGAAAAAGAGTAATCCTTAAGCCTAGCTCTCGGTTAAGAACCACATTTGATCTTCACTCCTCTGCCAACTATGTGTCTGGTGAAGCTATGAAAGAGTTCTTTGAAGGAAGTCCCAGCTTCACTGCTGACTTTTGAGAAGTGGTAACGTAGATCAATTGGAATTGGAATTGGAGAGGGTCTCTGAAACTGACCAGGAACCTTAGTTTTTCTCTTATTAATATTTACCATATGTTATATATTTGCTCTCTGTCCTTCACTGCAACCCTCATAAAATCCCTGTCCCACAGATGTGAATTTGAAATTTAGAGAGGTTATATATGTTGCTCAAGGTCTCAGCTATTAAGTGGTAGACCCCAAATCCAGATCTGGTCAGTCTGTCCCCTCCTCCACATGTGGTGATCTGGGCCTGTGGTGAGTGGGTGGGAGGGTGGATCCTTGTGGTCACAGCCTCCAACTCAGCAAGGGCTTGGCCTGGAAGCTTTCCCCAGGCCAAGGCACTGGCTGCCACTCCATCCTTGCCACTTGCTGTTACAGGGAATTTCAGGATATCTTCCCTCTTCTCAAGTCCTTAGGTCACAAAACAAAATCAAGACCCAGAAGCTTGTTTCTTCCTGACCTTAATTTATAGTCCACTTCAGGGAGAGACTTTATGTGACCTTCTCTGAGAAAGGGTTGTTATCTTAAGAAAGAAGTTACCTCTGCTGAGTCAGAATTTTCTCATTGTACAATGTGAGTCTTATCACTAACAGGTTCCTCACAGGTCTTTCTCAGGCCCCATGACCTAGGGACAATATATTCTAGTAGTTAAAATCACAGTCAAATTGCTTGACCTTCAGTGCCCTTGTTTCTTCACTTATAATCTGAAAATATTAATTTCTCTTTCATAATAAGAAGTTGATATAATAAGATGTCAGGCACACAAGTGCTCAATAAATATTAGCTATCATTATTATTATTCTAAAAATTGATTACATGAGAAAATTAGAAGGTAAAGAGACATTTTGGAATAGAGTTTTATTTAAAATTGTTTTCAGTGTGTGTGACTTTGAAAGTAGTGATCTTGGCAGAGCTATTCTCATGGGTCAGATCTCCACAGAAAGAATTTGAGACCAGCCTGGGCAAACTGGCAAGACCTCATCTCTACAATAAATTTTTTTTGTAAATCAGCCAGGTGTGATGGCCTGTGCCTGTGGTTCCAGCTATTTGGGAGGTTGAGGCAGAAGGATCACCTGAGTCCAGCAGGTAATACCCATGAGTATACTATTGTACTCCAGCCTGGGAGACAGAGTGAGACTCTGACCTAAAAAAACAACCAACCAATAAAGTTAGTGATAAACTTATTAAAGAAAGAGGCTGTCTCTCACATGCATTTGGTAATCTCAGGTGTTTATGGAATAAGGACTGCTGTTTACATGGGTCAGTATTCACTGAGTTAACATTTACTATATTCTTTCTGTGGCGATCTGACCCATGAGAATAGCTCTGCCAAGACCCCTACTTTCAAAGTCACACACACTGAGAACAAGAAAATAACAGACTGCATGACATATCCAAAGCATTTTCTATCTCTGATTTTTCTCATTCCTATCACCTCTGACTTTTAAGAATTTATCTCTATTCCTCCTGTTAAAACATTAGCCCATTTCCTTTCTCGTGCTCTAAAAAAGAACTTTTAACCCAATTGCACAAGTTGTTCCTTCTCTGAACTTTTGAGACTGCTGTCAATCCTTGCTGTACCATACTCAAACTAAATAATACTGGATTCTAATATTTTCTCATGGATAAAAGAAAATGCAAGCCGGGCTCGGTAGCTCAGCCTGTAATCCCATGCTTTGGGAGGCCGAGGTGAGTGAATTGCCTGAGACCGCGGGTTCGAGACCTGCCTGGGCAACTTGACAAGACCTCATCTCTACAATAAATCAAAAAAAAAAAAAAAATTAGCTGGGTGTGGCCACTCGCGCCTGTAGTACCAGCTGCTTCAAAGGCTGAGGTGGAAGAATGGCCAGAGCCCAGCTGATCGAGGCTGTGGTGGCTGGGAGCAGCCACTGCACTCCAGTCTGGGTGACAGAGTGAGACTTCAACTCAAAAAAAAAGAAAATCCAATGCTATTTCAGTCCCCTATGTTTTCAGTTGTTTTCTTGTTACGTTCTGGAATATAATTCCTTTTTTAAATCATTTAAAATATAACATCAAAAATAGACAAAGAATTCTGAGACTCTAGTGATATCAGACAGATGAAAAGATTGCTTTTAGCCAGGCATGGTGGTTCACGCCTGTAATCCTCGCACTTTGGGAAGCAGCGACAAGAGGATTGCCTGAATCCAGGGGTTCAAGACTGGTCTGAGAAACAACAGCAAAATCTTGTCTCTACAATAAATCAAAAAGTTGGCTGGACATGGTGGCTCAAGCCTGTAATCCCAACACTTGGGAGGCAAAGGCAAGAGGATTGCCTGAGTCCAAGGGTTTGAGACCAGCCTGGGCAACATGGCAAGACCTCATCTCTACAATAAATTAAAAAATTAGCCAGGTATGGTGGTGCGTGCTTGAAGTTCCAGCTACTTGGAAGGCTGAGGTGGAAGGATCACCTGAGCCCAGCAGGTCGAGCATGGGTGACAGAGTGAGACTCCTACTCAAAAAATAAAAATAAAAAAGAGAGAGAGAAAAGACTGCTTTTATATCTTAAAATGTTTAAAATGTGGATGGCAGACAGGACAGGGATATGGAAATTATTTCTTTTCCAGTGAAGTATTAGGATGGGATTGGCACACAATGACAGATATTTGGCTTTTGACTATTCTAGACTTTCTTCCTTAAAATGATCAACGGTAGCCATCTAATTCTACAGTAAGTGTGCTGTGTGGGAATAAATTCTTGTAGAAAGTATCAAATAGATTAAAATGTTGGGATGTCTTTGTTTTCCACACACACATCCTGCTTATTCTTTCTCCCTCCCCCTAGTGTGTGGGGACAGTGTAACTTGCACAAAAATGTAGGGTCGTTATAGGATGGGTGACACTTGGAAGAAGGGGCACAGTCCCACATGGACACCTGATGGTACCGGATGGGCTATTGTGGTTACTCAATCAGATGCCAATCAGGAGATAATCAACTAACATTCTCCCTTCACTTCATGCTAAAAACTTTCTAGTTTGTCTTGAGAAAAGTTGTCTGAAGGAATATGTGAAGTTTTTATTGCATAAGTTAAACTCGGATGTTTTTATGAGTAGTCCAAGTATTTCACAGCCTTTTGGGGGGAGGTCTTTTCACTAAAGTCCTGCTCAAGAATACTTGCTTCTCATTTAAAATCCCTCAGAGGTTATGTAAAAATATAATAAACACTGGAAAATGCTTGTTGATGTTCACCGCAAAAATTTAGCAAATTGTATACATGAGATTTCTGCACTTTTTTGTTATTTTTTTCAATAAAATGCACCTTTGAAATGACTTTTTATCTTTTTTTTTTTTTTTTTAGCTGGAGTCTCCCTCTGTCGCCCAGGCTGGAGTGCAGGGGCACGCTCATGTCCACTGCACGCTCGAACTGCTGGGCTCAGGCGATCCTCCCGCCTCAGCCTTCCAAGTAGCTGAAACCACAGGGGCGCATACCATACCCATCTAATTTTTTTTATTTATTGTAGAGACAGGTCTCGCCATGTTGCCCAGGCCGTTCTCGAACCCCTGAGCTCAAGCAATTCTCTCTCCTTCACCACCCAAAGTGTTGGGATGCCAGGCG
>NW_007246380.1:169342-170262 GCF_000164805.1 Carlito syrichta | reverse complement strand
AGGAAGGAAGGAAGGAAGGAAGGAAGGAAGGAAGGAAGGAAGGAAGGAAGGAAGGAAGGAAGGAAGGAAGGAAGGAAGGAAAGAAAGTTTTGGTGTCTGCCCATCAGTTAAAGCCCACCAGCAACAGAGAATGTTTGGAGCCAAATGGTCGTGCAGGGCGGATCGAGGGGCGTTCCAATCTGTGGCGCTCCGGCGGCCGTAGCGCCTGAGAACTCGACCTGGGCTTTCAGGACATCCACCCTGGGGCCTCCTGAACCAAGGGGAGCAGCTGCCCCCGCCAAGGCCTCCGAGGACCCGCGCAGCGCCAGGCAGAGGACAAGAGCCGACGGGCCCCTGGCGCGGTTCTTGAGCCCTGGCAGAGCCGGAGCCGCCAGACCTGCACAGGAGCTCGGAGGCACCTACGGCTGGTGCTCGGGTCTCCCCCTCCTTGGCTTCTCCCGCGGAGAGGGTCGGACTGGGCACTGCGAAGCGTCGGTCCCCGGGGGTGATGGCAGGGTCGCGCGCTGCGTGATTCTTAAGCTAGGAATGCACGAAGCCAAAACGACGGGGAACAGCTTAGGAGAGAGAAGGGGGCCCCGCCCCCGCCCCCAGATTCCGGGCGCCCTGGGCTTGGGCGGGACGGCAGCGAGAGCACGGGGGTCCGAGGGGACGGTCTTGGCCCCTCGCCAGAGCCTCGTCCCAGCTCCGCGGCAGAGGCCGGGCTGAGCGGACGTGGCCGGGATGTGGCCCTTTTCGGCATCTCGCCTCTCCAGGGTGCGTCTCAGAGGTCGGGCAGACTCCGTCTCCGGGACTCCGAGAAGTCAGAGAGGGGTCGAGAGGCTGAATGGCGACGGAGGGATTGTGAGCCGGGCGCTGGAGGAGGAAGCGTGTCCTGAGCCGGGGCGCGATCCAGAAGCACGCCCCGCGCGCCTCCTCCAGGC
>NW_007246380.1:134369-169216 GCF_000164805.1 Carlito syrichta | reverse complement strand
CCTCCCTGGTCAGACGCAGCGCGGCGTTCCCCGGTGTGCCCCCGTGTCCTCGCGGGAAAGCTCGCGCGCCCCTAATACCTGGGGGCTCCGGGAAGAGAGCGCCCGGGGGAGGCCCAGGCTGTGCCCACGTCCGCGGGCTGTGACGCCCTCTCCGTGGACACTCCTTGCGGGTCCCTCGCGCGACGCCATCGTCAGCCGCCACGCGTCGGGGCCGGGGCCGCCCGGACCGCGCCTCACCGCAGACCCACACTCCCGCCGCCGCACCGCCTCCCCCGCGCCGCCCGCCAGCCCGCCTTCCTCTGGCCCTCGTTATTTTCAGCTCTGCGACCGCACCACCCTACCTGCAAGAGCTCGCCCTGCTCGCAGCCTCGTTTGGCAGGATTTGTGCCCCAGGTGGCTTCACCTGGCCCACACTTGAATAAACAGCAAGCAGCCCGGGCAGCCGCCTGCTGGGGTCCCTTGACGCTGAGCGATCCCACCTATGTTTTCTCTTTCACAACTTGGAAACAAAGGACCATCTCAGGAATGGATGAATGAATGAATGAATGAATGACTTGTCCACCACGACTTGGAAGCAATGGCCATCCCTGGAATGAATGAATGACTCATCTACCACAACTTGGAAACAACGGACCATCCCCAAAATGAATGAATGAATAAATCAGCGAATGAATGAATAACTCATCCACCACAACTTGAAAACAATGGGCCATCCCTGGAATTAATGAATGAATGACTCATCTGCCACAACTTGGAAACAGTGGATCACCACCAAAATTAATGAATGAGATGGGAGGTCATAGGAGACTCCTCTGGCAGGTGTCAAATGGCTTCAGGGACAGTCATGGCGGGCTCCCTGATATTCTCCCCTTGACGCTTTAGGATGTTGAGGCCACTGGGTGCCGAAGCCTCATGATACTCGCAGAAAATTCCATTTAGATACTATTCCCTAAGCTCGCCTTCCTAGCTAGCCACCCCCTCCGCCACCATCTCTATCTTATGACAGATTGTCCAGGTGACAGAGCATGGCTTTTCCCATCAGCTAAGAAATGGAGTGTGCTCTCCAGGTGTCAGGGCTCTTGTGATCTGCTATTTCCTCTTGCCAAGCCCAGCAGTGGTGCCTGCAAGTTTATACAACACTAAGAACGGGAGATTTGTAAGGCCAGGAGGTGTGAGGTTGCTGGAGGGCACTTCAGTGAGTGTGTGTGTGTGTGTGTGTGTCTTGAGGGGGGGTGAATCATCTTTGAACTTCAAGGGCCCTAGTCTTCAGTCAAACCAGTTAAACAAAAATAAAACCTAATGAGTCTCCTTTATTCAGCAAAAATGGACGGCATGCTGGCTTTTGAAGCCTTTTTCTCAAAATTCTGATTTTCATCTGGAAAATCTGAGTTTTGTTTCTAGTCTACCTCCTACATGTTAGAGTATCAACTATAGATGAGAAGTAAACATGCCTTCAGCTTACACCAAAATGGGCTGTGCCGTTTCTGCACCCATGTTCTGTGGCTAGAGCCCCAAGAGTTTGGATGTTCTGGCTTTATTTCCCCATTTTAGATGAAATGCAGAAAACCAGATGATTGAAAGACTAAGGGTCTTAAAGGGAAAATAAAAGTGAATGGTGGCTTTTGTTGCTGTATTTAAGTTAAATGCTGATCTCTTTAAATTACACATACTTAAGCCTGCCATGTGGCCCCATTAAGAATCCCTGGATGGATTTTAGGGGACCTGTGAAGGCCCCAAAATGTATACATATAATTTTTGGTGTAAGTGTAAAAATGTTTGGGGGGCAAAACATTATCACACTGTCAAAGGGATCTGGAGCCCAGGAAAGGTTAAAAATCTCTAGAATATGGTCCATGTGTTAAATCTCTCCAAGTTGCGCATACAAAAACTTTGATTCAGTGGTACCCAGCTCTCACACTCAACCGAAAAATGTTCTTAGCTCATCACTGAGACAACAGACATTTCGCTCTGTAAAGAACCAACAGTCACAGGGGAATGACCTTGACACAGGGGAATGATCTGGAATCCAAGACCCTGCTCTGCCCCACATTATCTGTACCCACCACTCACTCACCTAAGACTCTTGTGACTTGCAATGTGAAGCTGCAACACTGGAGTAGATGTGAAACCAGAACACAGACTTCAGAATATACGGCTAGTGGCATTTAGGAAAATAAATGCTAATGGGTTTCCACAGGCGTCAATGGGTTTCATTAAGTGAACAATTATGTAAATAATTTTGTGAATATTTGCATATTTTCTTCAGCCTTATATTTTTGATACTTATTAGAAAAATCAGCATGCTTTGGATTTTGGCCTATTGTTAGGCATTTTCGTGTTTCATCATCTCATTTAATTCACAAAATAACCTATGGTTATATACTAGCATGGTCCCCTTGCCCCCACTTTCTTTTTTAATACCTGAAGAAGGAAGTTGAGAAAGGTTAAGTAAATCACCTAAGGCCACCCAGTTAGCAAACCAGATTTCAACTCCAGATAAAGTCATTGCTTTAAGTAGGGGAATGTTGGAAAAAGAGCAAATTTTGTTCAGATTTGTATGCATTTAATTCCATGTACATTTTTGTGCAAAAGTGCAAGAGTTTTAAGTAGAGCAGTCACACTTGGGATGCTCAGTCTTCTCTGATACTCTTTGCTGGAAAACTGTCTGTAAGCCATTCATTTTCTTTTCACTTCTTTCATAGTTCAGGTTCGCTAGCATCTTGATAGAAATATACATTCACAGTTCCTTATTACTGGTATCTAGCTTCTTCAGTTAGGCAGGCTTCAAAGAGAAAGTGTTTCTGTCCTCCACTTTTGCAACTTTTTCCAGTAACCCTTTGTAGTAAGAGCGATCATCTTTGGCAGCTAACAGATGCTAAAACTGGGACCCCCAAATGGTTAAATATCTTATTGAAGATTAATTAGCTGAAGATTAATTAGCAAGAACATAGCTCTTTTTGTCTATAGCACCAAGTCATGAAGCTGATGAAGATAAAAGAGACTCATTTTGCACTCCCTGAGTTATGGGTCCTTTAGGAGAGCTGTCATAGGCTCTTGTCCACTTTCTGTTCATTACTTTCTTATGCCTTTATACCTTTAGCATTGGTGGGGTGGGGTGGGGGATTTGTTTTACAGATAGTTCTCCTATTTTGTTTTTCTTTAGCATAAAATCCTGCATAACAAATTCTACTCTACACAGTTTGTAGGTGCTCCAGAGAGCAAGCAGCCCTCAGTTCTTGATCTTTAATTATGCTTTAATTGTGCTTTAAGAATCAGTATCACCGCCGGGTTCGGTAGCTCAGCCTGTAATCCCATGCCTTTGGGAGGCTGAGGTGAGTGAATTGCCTGAGCCCGCGGGTTTGAGACCCACCTGGGCAGCGAGACCTCATCTCTACAATAAATCAAAAAATCAGCCAGGTGTGGTAGCGCATGCCTGTAATTCCGGCTACTTGGAAGGCTGAGGCGGAAGGATCGCAGGAGCCCAGCAGGTCGAGGCTGTGGTGGCCGGGAGCGGCCACTGCACTCCAGTCTGGGCGACAGATTGAGACTCCGACTCAAAAAAAAAAAAAAAAAAAAAAGAATCAGTATCACAAAAAATGAATTGCTGAAAGGCAAGGCCCAAAAGCTACATACACACACACACACACACACACACACACACACACACACACACACACAGATCATAGTAGGTGCTTTTTTCAAAAAATTACAAATGATGGTCTGTTTCTGTGCAGGACTTGGTAGTTGGTCTGGAAGAAGAGGCGAAAATATTTTCTTAGTATTATTTTGATACTTAAACAAGCAGGATGGATAGAATAATTATTTAAAGTGCTTTAGTCAGTTTGGCGTAATTTTTTTTATAGACTTGAAGTCAGTTTGGTTTTAGGTACAGCTAAAACTAGTTCATACTATATGTATGCACTTGAACATGTGACCTCACTTCTGAAGGCTTTTGGTTCTTGATGAGTTTCATGGGCTAAATGATCCCTAAGTTGTAGAGGCTAGTGAGCTTTTTTGTAAAGGGCCAGATGGTAAATATTTCAGGCATGATGAGCCACATACCATCTCTGCCATTGTTTCTTCTTCTTTCTCCTCCTTCTACAGTTGTTTACAGACACACATAATATTTATATTCGTTTTCTAGAGATGGTGTAACAAAATACTGTGATTGGGTGGCTTGAACAACAGAAATGTATTGCCTCACAGTTTTGAAAGTTAGATGTCTAAGATTAAGATGTCAACACAGATGGTTCTTCCAGAGAGGGGAGAGGAAAAATAGGTTCCATGCCTCTCTCCTAACTTCTAGTGGTCTAGTCTCTGGCAGTCCTTGGCTTGTAGAAGCATTACAGCAATCTCTGCCTTCACATTCAAATGGAGTTCTCCCTGTGTGTGTCTAAGTCCAAATTTCCCTTAAGAATACCAGTCACAATAGGCTAGGGGCCCAACCTATTCTATTATGATTTCATCTTAACTAATTACATTTTCAGTGACCCTATTTTCAAATAAGGGCACATTCTGAGGTTATGTACTTCAACATGTGAATTTTGGGGGAACACAATTTAAGCCATAAGACCATTCCTAGCTCACAGATCATGCACATGGGCCGTAGTTTGCCGGTCCCTTTAGTAAAGTTCCTGTTTCTTCTGAAGTCATATAAATCTCTATTTTCTATGACTTTATGTGACAAATTATCTGTCTCTTATGTTTATTCATCAAAGTTTTATTGAGCACTTACATATGCTGGGCACTGTTCTTGGTACTAGAACACAGAAGTGGAAAAATGATGACAATTATTGTCCTCCTGGGTCTTTGAATCTGGTAGAAAAAGCAGATCACCAGCAAAATCAGTCAGAACACTCTATAGCATGTTAGTTAGCAATAGGTACTAAGAATAAGTATGAGGAGGCTAAGAGATTTAACAGGGTGGTCAGGGAAAGCTTCATAGAAAAGGTGACACTTCAGCAGGGCCTGAACAAGATGAGGGAGCCGGCCCCATAGATACTGGGGCAACCATGCTCAAAAAGAAGAGCAACATGAATGCAGATGTCAAAAAGAAGAGCAACATGAATGCAGATGTGGAAATGGGCTGGATCTGTTCAGGAAACACCAAAGAGGCAAGGGTGCTTGGGTGGAAGGAGTCAAGGGAGACTATTAGGAGATGGTCAGAGCTGTGAAGTGAGATGCTCCATAGTGTATGATCCTGTACCACTGCCCTACAAAGGACTGGTACAGGGACTAGAGTAGACAAGGCATACAATTTAGGGAAGCACTCATTCTCAGGGCTGTGTGAATGCAGGATAGGCACCTGAAAGTGAGGGCCTCCTTGAAAGTGCACCCTAGAAGTCTCACCCTAGTTCTGGCCCCAGTAAGGGCTTTGGTGTCAACTGCAAGTGAGACAGGAAGCAGAAAAGTACCATCATCAACTTTAAACTTTGTCAGAGTCACTCTGGCTGGTAACCCAACAAAGGTTGGGCTACACCTTATGCTGTCAGGCATATAACCAGTGGATCTTGATTTGAGTTTTTGTTTTCACTCAACATTCTTTGGAGATCATCTACATGCTAGACCATATGCCAAGTGCTGGCATTTGATCCTCATAATGATCAAGAAATGATCCCCGCTTCAATTAATATTTTTCCTTTTTTCTTTTCTTTCTTCCTCCTTTCCTTCTTCCCTCCTTGCTCCCCTCCTTTCCTTCCTTTTTTTTTTTTGTATTTTGAAATCTCGCAAAAACAAAAACAAGTAACCCCTCGAGGCTTATCTTCTTGGGAATTCACCAGCTTACTTTATCGAGGTTTTCTGTTGTAGGCACTCAATACCCACTCCATTCAGAGTAGTATACAAAGGGCAGTGAGCACCAAGGGATGACTTAGAAAGTCAGCCCTGATTTATTAGGAAGTCTCACGAAATTACTACATCTCCCTTTTACTCATAGGACTTTGGGGTCCAGAATGTTAGAATTCCTCATACTCAGTCCTCTCATTGAGATGATGACAAGACTGACACCCAGAAAGACTGACCTGCAGCTGCCCACCTACTTAGTGGCAGATGGGAGCACATTCTACTTTTTTTCTTTTTCTTTTTCTTTTTCTTTTTTTTTAAGTCAGAGTCTCACTCTATTGTCCAGGCTGGAGTGCAGGGACATGCTCACGGCCACTGCAGCCTCGACCTGCTGGGCTCAGGCAATCCTTCCACCTCAGCCTTCCAAGTAGCTGGAACTACAGGTGCATGCCGCCATACCCAGCTACTTTTTAAATTTATTGTAGAGATGAGTTTTCACCAAGTTGCCCAGGCTGGTCTTGAACCCCTGGGCTCAGGTAATTGTCTTTGCCCCCCCAAAGCACTGGGATGACAGGTATGAGCCATCGTGCCCAGCTTTTAGATTCTATTTTTCAAAGCAGGAGGCAACATCTTCCATTCTACTTGCTCTTGAATGTGATTTTGACACTCTTTCCTTTGAGAGACAAGGGTCTATGTTTCCTCCCCTTGAATCTGGTGTGTTAGTTTTCTGTAACTGCTGTAACAAATTACCACATAATTAGTGGCTTAAAGTAACATAAATCTGTTACTTTATAACTCTGGAGGTTAGAATTCCAAGATAGGTCTTACTAGGATAAAATCAAGATGGTGGCCAGGCTGTGTTCCTTCTGGAATCTCTAGGGTGCATCTATTACTCTGCCTTTTCCACTTTCTAGAAGCTGCCTGCATTTTTTGGTTCATGGTCAACATCACTCTGCCCTCTGTTTCTGCGTCATATCTCTTCTATCACTCCAATCCTCCTGGCTCCCATTGTAAGGACCCTTGTGATTACATTGTGGCCATCTAGATAAGCCAGGATAATCTCTCTGTCTCAAGGTCCTTAATTTAATCTCATCTGTAAAGTCCCTTTGCCAGGTAAGGAGCATAGTCACAAGTTTGCGGATTAAGACGTGCATATCTTAGAGGGCTATTAAGCTGTGTAACAGCAAGGCTAGGCCGTGAAAGTAAGGTTACTTCCAGCAGGTTACCTTTAATCACTTGCTTTTAGAACCCATTTGTCCTTGCCATACAGAGGAGAATGAAACAGACAAAATCATTGCCATCTTTGAATTTATATTCAAAGAGGCAAGACAAGTGGCAATCAGGTAGACAAATATGTTATGTGTTAAGTAGTGTTAGAAGAGCATTTCTTTCTCTCTCTCTCTCTCTCTCTCTCTCTCTCTCTATCTCTCTCTCTCTCTCTCTCTCTCGGAGTTGGAGTCTCACTCTGTCACACAGGCTAGACACAGCCTCGACCTGCTGGACTCTGGTGATTCTTCTGTCTCAGTCTTCCAAATGGCTGAAACCACAGGTGCATGCCAACACATCAGGCTAATTTTTTTTTAAGAGACGAGGTCTTACCAGTTGCTCAGGCTGGTCTCGAAACCGTGGGCTCAGGCAATCCTCTTACCTCCACCTCCCAAAGGGCTGGGATTACAGGTGTGAGTCACTGTGCCCAGCTCTCCTTTTATTATTTAAGAAAAGTGGAATTACAAAAGTTTTGCTTACAGACTTCCATTGATCCTGATTTGTATATTAACCAAAAAAAATCTAACTCAATATAAATAAAATAATTTACAATCCTCATCAACAGTTTGTATTTGGGTGTGCTGTAACTGCAACAATAGCTTTGGGAAATCCGAGTATTTCAGTTGCTCAATGTGCTTCATAATACACAATCCCAAAACAGAGTAGCTTAAAATAACAATGTATTATCATCTCTTATGGTTCTATGATTGACTGGGCTCAGCTGGGATCTCCCTGCCTGGACTCTTATCAGTTGCAGTCAGATGGTTGCTGGGGCTACAGGCGTCTGAAGGCTCAACTGGGCTGGATATCCAAGATGGCGTCTTCACTCACGTGCTTAGCCCCTCACTCATTTTGTTTTCGTAAGACCCCTGGGAAGTACCTCTTCTCCCTGTTGTATAGATGGGGATACTGAGGCACTGAATGATTTCCACCAGCTCATAGATAAGTGGTAGACTTGGGATTTGAACTCAGGCAGTCCAATGCCACAGACCATCCTCTTAACCACTGCATCCTCTTAACCACCTCTGAGTTGCAGTTTCATCATCCATAAAAGAGAGCTAATACCCTTTCCCTCACAGGCTTGTACTAAGAAGTAAACATCTGCCCAATATTGCCGTTATAAACTGTGTAACCTTGCACAAATTGCTTACCCTTTCTAAGCCATGGTTTCCATATTTAATAAATGAGTATATTCTCATGAGGAGTTCATGACATAAATGTATACAAAGTGCATCTCAGGCATAAGGGGCTTGGTAATTGGTACTAATCAATATTAATATTACTGCTTATGTTATAAATAATTTCAAGGTTCTTAATTGAGTCTCATACTCTTACAAGTGTCTTAGCAAATCCTGCTGAAATTGCTGTTATTTTGCATGGTTTTTACTGCTTCCTTACTTTCCCACCCAGGAAGCAGCTGCACATTTGGGCAGCAGGACATAAAAAGCACTGGTAGATAGTTCGTGTTGCCACCACAGATGTCCCTGCCTTGGCTGAGGACAAAAGACAGCAGCCAATATTCATAGAGACTGGCAGATGTGTTCCGTCAACTTGGATCAGAGGAGTCATTATAGACTCCATGTGGGTGTTGTAGACTTTTCTGTTCAGAATGGAATATTGCAGAATATGCTTGCATGCATTCAACACTTACTGAATACTACTCTGTGCCGAGTTGCTTGGAAACACAAAGATGAATGGGACATATTCCCCTTCCTCTTGGATTTAGAAATATAGACAAGGAGACAGAGGAGCACACATAATTAACTATGGAACAGTGTGAGGAGTTCTATGTACAACACAAATACAAGCAGTGGTTGACCTTAAAAGGAAAAAAAATGGTCAGAGAGGCTTAGAAAGAGTCAAGGAAGGATTCTTGGAGAAAGTAGCATTTTATCAGGACTTTAAAAAATAAGCCAGGCGCAGTGGCTCACACCTGTCATCCCAGCACTTTGGAAGGCAGAGGCAAGAGGACTGCCTGAGCCCAGGGGATCAAGACCAGCCTGGGCAACTTGGTGAGACCTTGTCTCTACAATCAATCAAAAAATTAGCTGGGCATGGTGGCACGTGCCTGTGGTTCCAGCTACTTGGGAGGCTGAGGCAGAGGGATCGTCTGAGCCCAGCAGGCAGAGGCTACAGTGGCCATGAGTGTGCCATTGCACTCTAGCCTGCACAACGGAGTGAGACTCCAACTCAAAAAACAAAACAAAACAAAAAACAATAACAACAAATAAAAATGGAAGAATTTAATAAACAGAGATAGATCATATGAGGTGAAGAAAATGGTGTGAAGGCGGTTGTGGAGAACAGGGAGTGAGCTGCTCCATTAGCGGGAGAGGTGGCTGGCACTGCTGACAGGCCAATCCTGCCTCGTCCGCAGCTTCGCCTCCTCCCTGCGCCTTCCACCAGGTGACACCCTTCCAGTCGCTGAGTCCTAAGCAGAAGATTGCTGGCTTGGGATGGTGGGAAAGTATTTGCTTTACCCTTAAAAATAGGATAGGTTTAATTGCCACGCACTCTCTTCATCTGTTGCTCTTTGCTGTCTCTCCTTTCTTCCACCTGGAATGTGGATGGGATTCCTGGAGGCACATCTTGAGGTCCTGAGTCAAAAAGCAGAAGACCAAAAGCGGTATGATAGGGTGGTGAATGGAAAGGTAGAAGGAGTTTGGGGCCAACACTGGGCGCCTGCACCATCCCTGGACTGCAGGCCCCTTAATTTCTTATTATGTAAGAAAATAGTTCTTTCTTGTTTAAGCCAGGATGCATTGGATGTTTCGTGACTTGCCGCCAAAGGCATTCCTGGTTGACAGAGGGAGCAATGGTGACTCAGTGAGTGGGATGCATATTGTGGAGGACCATAGAGTCCGCGTAGAGGATGACTGTTCCCTATTTAGTAGGGAGCCAGGCTTGTGGGTGGTGATGATACTGAAGCTGTGCTTTAGGAAATTGATCCAGCAACAAAAGAGGAAGGGCTTGGAGTCAAGCAAACTGTGTATGAAACAATTTTAATGACTGCTGTGCAAAGTAAGGTCTCTCCTATCATTATCTCTATTATAAATATATCAAACACTTTATACCTATTTGTAAATATTATTGATTGAACACTTGAAGAACTGGCCAGGCACAGTTCTTTTTACAGGTTCACACCTGTAATCCCAGCACTTTGGGAGGCCGAGACAGGAGGATCCCTTGAGGTCAGGAGTTCAACATCAGACTGAGCAACACAAGGAGACCTTGTATCTAAAAACAAAACTAAAACAAAAACAAGAAAAGACCACTGTTTTATTAAGCACTGGCCAGGCCGTGTGTTCTTTGAGCTATGGCCACCATGTTTTCTTAGCTTTGGCCCCCTCCCCTACCTTGTGGAGGTGAATCTCCCCCCGCCTACTTACTTACTACATAAACTATATTTTCCAATCTAAAAAAAAAGACATCACATGGGTCATTTCCAGGGTGACCCCCTGGTGTTGCAGCTCGGTTTGGGGATAAAAAGATCCGTAAGATCCCTTTCAGGATCGCACAGTTCACCCATTTGACAGCCAGTTATTAAGTATCTACTACTAACCAGGCTGTGTGTAAATGAATACAAACACAACATGGTTAGATCCTAGCCCTCCTGGCATTTGATAAAAGAGAAACACAGGTAAACCAAAAATGGCAAAGCAACATGAGACATAGGTGTGCCGGGAAATATGGTGACTAAATGGAAAGATGAAGGGATATCTGGGAAGACTTTCCAGTGGAGAAAGCCAGCTGAGTGCTAAGTAGACAAGGTTGTCCCACACGGGAGAAAGAGCACACAACAGAGGCGCCACCACACCTAGAGCATTCTGCCATTGTGCCGCGGTGGCTGCAGTAGAATTACATGGGTGAATGAAGTCCAAATCATAAGCTGCAATTTACTTGCACAATTGACTTGGCCTCTCTGCGCTTCCTTTGCTTCTGGGTAAAGTGGGAGTTATCTTGTGGGATTGTTATGAGGATTAAATGAGGTAACGACTGCCTAACACAATGCTGAACAGAGTAAATACTCAATAAATGATAACTCTTATTGTTATCCAGTGGGTCACAAGCCAGGATTAGACTGGCATTTCAGAAAGACTGCAGCAGTGTGTGAGAGCAGGTTGTATGAGACAGGAAGTGCATCTGGGAGCCAACTATAATTGTCCAAGCCAGAGACAATGGCTCCCAAAGTAGACAGTGGCGGAGGGCAACCCTAGAGGAAGATGGCAACATCAATCTGCCGTCATAATTTAGCTTCACTTCATCGATCTGAATAGTGTTTCTTTAAAAAAGAACAACTCTGAAATTAAACTAATGCATTTAAATTCAAAATTAAAATAATGCATTGTAAATTCAAGTGCTGCAAAACAATAACAAATTATTAGTAGACTAAGAAATGTTTAAAGAGTTTATGAAACTATCGCTGAAGGTGTTGGTATTTCCCTTAATTCTGAAGAGTATGGTAATTTTATTTGATGCAATATGTTTTATGCTTTTTCATCAGATTCTATCATGCCATGGCCATTTTTCAGGGAAGCTGGGCATTTTCTTACATATAAAAATGTTTATTGAGTATTTACTGTGTACAAAGCATTAGTAAAAATGCCATGATCTTAGGGACAAGATCCAAGTTTGCTCTAAATGTTTTTCTTATGCTAAAGAACCCTGGGAGAAAACAATAAACTGATGTATACTTTTTTAAATTTAAAGTTGTAAAGCAACTGAATTTACAAATGAGCTTGAGAATTCAACCACTGATTCTTTATAAAATACCCAAAACCAAACCAAACAAAGACTCAGATTTCTCTCACAGAATCTATGCAGGTCCCAAACAATTCCACAAGGCTCTGCAGTGCTCTGCCAAGGCGTATCTGCAGGAGACACAAGCTCCTCAGCTGCTCGTTCACTTCAGGATGGTTTGTTTTCATAAACACACATGAATTCAAACCATCACCAGGGTTTCCCACAGTGCATCGAATCTGATGGTGGATGGTACATCGAATAAAATCACCATTCAAGCCATGACTACCTTTTATCACAGTCCACAAAATGTATCATCCAATTTTATAATAACCCTGATAGGTAGGCATTCCTGCTCCATTCAACAGAGGTTAAGGCTGAGCGACAAAGCTGAGATTAAACCTGGCTTTGGTGTCTCCATAGCCGAAGTTCTTTCCACTTTGCCAATGACTCCTTCAATTCCCTGGTGACTGATCCAACTCTTCAGATAGACATTATTAGATTCATCTCCTGGATTTATTTTTCTTAACTTTTCTCTTCTGGGTTATAAAAGTTATAAACATCACTGCAGAAACTATGGAGAAAATATAGGAAAGCATTATACCTATAATTTTGATCATGATGTCTAGGTTCAGTTCCCAGGCTGAAACTTTATTGCCTCTGTTTAAAAAGCAATGCCTTCTCTTGTGAGTTGAACTTAAGAGGGAATGCGAAGGTGCTGTCTTTGTTTCACTAGTTTTTAGGTAGACAGAATGAATAAACAAGCTCTGTGGACAGGATAAGGATTACTTTTCTTAAAATGAGAGTGAAAGGTGAAGAGGCTGCATATACCCAGACTTTTGTCAAGAAGGATATCCTATGGTCAGAATACAGGCTCACACATTTTAGGGACCGGGTGTGTTACATGCAAGTTTTAGCAAGTAGACCTCCATCTACTGCCATAGCTTTGTTAAACTGGGAAATTTCACTCAAAAATCTTATCACTTTTCTGATCAGATCAGAAGATCTGGGGTACTGGCATTGAATTCTTAGGTGGCAATGGCTGGTGTGGTGGCCCTGGTGAAACGTGATGGTCACTTCTGTCACTGCACTGCTCTGGAATGCTGGCCATAGGTCAGCCACTGTTTTCCATTGCTTTAGAACTGTTGGGTTTCTTGCCGAAACACTTCTCTGAGCTCATACCTTTAGCTGTGGTGGGGGTACCTCTGCACAGCAGAACATCTCTAGAAAAATCCAGGTTGCTTCATGCACTAGATGTCTGCCTGCTTCCTTGTACACACCTATGTTTGCTGTTTTGCATGGTTGCCATCCCAGGATGGAGGCTCTAATTGGATGGAGGTCCCAGGTTCTAATTCCTACTCTGTCCCTATTTGGTGGTATGATCTTGAGCAAGTCACTCTACCCTGTGACCTCTGTTTCCTCATCTGCAGAATGAGACCATTGGTTTCATCTCTTCAGCTCTGAAGTTCTGTGGCCTTTCCTCTAAGGAGCTTCCTTGGTCCAAGTAGTAGCAGTTTTCCTTTTCCTATTGGTCTCTTTTTCACTAAAGTCTCCCAGGGTAGGCGATTTGGTTCCAAGGCAGGTGACTGAAGATGGAAAAAGAGCACATGGGATGGGCGTAAAAGAGGAAAAAAGCAACACACAGAGAAACTCAACCCAGAGATAAGCGGGGGCAGTGAGGGGGGGTGGAGTGGTGGAAATGGGGTTGGAGGGAGGGGACAGGGGAGGGAGGGGCAGGGGGAGAAGGGAAAGAGGGCCACAAAGTTCCTACTTAAAACACCTAAGAATTAAACAAACATGATCGAAGTCTTCTTATACTTTAAACGCAATCATATTAAATGTTAAAAGCAATAAATACTTATTATGGAAAATTGAAAAATTCTGAAAATTAAAAAAGTAAATTTAAAAAATCAACTAGAATTGTACCATTTAAGGTCAAGGACTGCTTAATTCCAAGGTTTCCCTAAACTTTCCTTTTATTTTTTACATCATACATAGTTGATATTATATATAACTCTCATTTGATTTGAAAACAAAAGGAAAATATTCAGAACTATCTTATTAAAGTCAAAACAAGGTGTACACTTTTGTCCTTTTGCTGGATATATTGGTAGCTGAATGTTTAAGCAGCACTCCCAGCACATTGGAAAAAAAAAAGGTTGAATAAGGTCTTTTATTTTCTATTACTTTTTCAGTTTACCAGATTAACTTAAGGGGTTTTCATTATATTATAAATATGAAACATTGGTTTTTATAATAAAATGGTTTAAAATAAGATTAGTTTGAAATGTTCTGATAAAGGAATCAACTATCTGTATTCTGTCTTTTAAGTCTTAAGATCACTCTTCTACAATTTTTTCTTTTCTTTAAGTAAAGCAGGAGTTGCAACATTTTCTTACTCATAAGTAGACCCTGAACAATTATCATAATACTACAAGAAAGGGATTGGCAGCATTGGGAAACTGCCAGAGGAGGGGTGGGGCACACTTCATCAATAAGGGTACTTGATCTCAAACCCAGTGAAGTGGGAACCAAAGTGAGGCCCAAACTTTACCTGTACAATGACCATTTGTATACCAAGCCCTGAATTGTACCCTACATCTTTAAATAAATAAAAATTTAAAAAGAGAAAAAAAGAAAAGACTGTTCTTTGGAAGAGTTGGGCTATCATTTCAGAAGTCAAGCATTCCTTATGTCTATGATTTCATTTCAATCAAGAGTTACAAACTGTTGGCAAAAAAGTTCCCTTAAAATTGATGATTTCTACCAGTTTTTTCGACATCACCTAGAGACAGTTCCAATGCAGTTTTAGATAACCTCTTTTGGATGCACAAAGGAAAGGTAAGAAGACGTGATTAAAAATGTTTGCAAAAGTCAAAGAATAACCCCATTGCTACGGAAGCCAGGAAACAGCATATCTGTAACTTTTCTTGCCATTAAGTATACTTGGAGAATGAATGCACCAGATACCAAGCCCAGGAAAGAAGAGAGGCTGCCTCTGCAGCGGCAGGGCACTTGTTTGCAGTTCAGCTTACCGATTTGCAGAAGAAGATCTCCAATCTTATCAGAACTGAACTACCTGGCTTATTTCTTTTCTGCTTTGTTGATATCCAAGCTGGCCTTTTTTTTTTTTTTTTTTTAACTGAGATGAGATTGTCTAAAGCCTGGGGCGTGCTTCTGGGTATTCCTAAAACTAAATGCCATTGCTCAAAGAGTTAAAGATCTCTGAGGCTGCAGTAAAAGGGTAATGAGCTAAAACACTCCCCCACAGGAGATGCTCTCCTAGCCCTTTCCAAAACAAGGTCTGAGAAACATGGAAGGCATTCAGTGGCTTAGAGAAACTCTACCATGCCAAGCCAAAGATTAGTATTAGATTTTTAAGGTTGGAGAAAGTTCTCATTGTAATAATTTATCGTTGAGAACAAGAGTTTATTTTCCATTTATCAACAGCTTAACATTTCCCTCTTAGGAAAAATGCTTTGAGGGTTACACTACACCCAGGAAAATGCTCACTAACAACATATTTTTGTTTATCGGTTTAAGTTAAAAACTCCTCTTAGAGATAAAAAACCATTTCCAGTGTCAGGGGACTCCCATTGGAACGGAGTGTCCACAGAGGTGGAAAATTTGGCCTTGTTTACAGCTTCAGTAATCGCCTCAGCCCTCAGTAAGGGGAAAGTTGCCCCAGAGAGGTATTTTTAAATAAAAGTAAAAAGACTCTATGATATCCATTCTGCTGCCAAGAGGAACCCAATTCTACACTTCAGTGGAGGCCACTTGAAGCTTAATATTTGGAAACTCAAAGTAACCAGAGATAAGGCAATTCAATTGAGTTGTACTAAGGACAATTGTAAAATTTTGTATCAGTTACGCTTTTTAGAACAAGAAAGAGGAGGAGGAAGGAGGAGAAGAAATTGAAGAAGGAATACCCTTTTTAGTAAATGTGATCAGAAAGGAAGATACACTTAAACCATTTGTATCCTACTGAAATAAAAATTTACCTCTTAAAGTCCTAAATTCTACTTTGCTGCCAAAATCTCAAATTATAAGCAGACTGACTCAAGTTTGGGATGATGGTGTTTTGATAGAACATGATCTCTAAAAAAAGATAGTTACTTTACTCAGAATTCTCTCAGAATTAGGTGTGCTGAATCCGTTTTGATTTTATGGTGCTTACTCTAATGGTAAATGAAAAACTTTCTTCTCGTGAAGCTCACTGTACATGATTGAAATGTTGGTGGGAGGCAAAAGCCCTCTGCAAAAACATTTGAAAATGAAACACTCCCAGTGCATAATCCCCTCTTCCACAGTGCAAGATTTTGAAATAATTGAAAGAAAAAAAAATGCCCAGGAGTCTTTGCCTACAAGAAAAGCGTATGTGCACTGGAATCTCCTCACTGCAAACTGCTGACATTTGACACCGCTCTGAACCCTGAATGCAGCTGGCTGTTGGACTCCCACCTTGTCCGTGGCCTCTCTCTTGTCTCTCTGGCCAAGTGCCCTGAGCCTTGCCAGCTTCTCCCACAGCAGAGGCTGCAAGCAGGGAAGAGACAAAGCCCACCTTCTTGCCAGGGTTCGATCCGTACTCTGTAAAAGCAATCAGAAGGCAGCTCACCAGTGACTTCCAAAGGGGCAGCTTGCTGAGTCGGTGGAGAGTTTCTGCTAGTGGATAACCAGCTCCTAGGAGTTTGTAAACAGCCGTCATTAATTAACTCCCAGTCACAGTGCTTTGGGAGAGTTCCTTTCGTGAGGGAACAGCACTCAAGATGTTGTTGTGGCTTCTGTGGTGCGGTAGCTATGGAAGCATGAGGGTGTGGTGAGAGATTAGGCTGCTGCAAAGCCATTGTACATTGCCAGATAGAATTATCCTTTGATGTACACTGGGGTCTAAATTGTTTTCTTTCCTTTGATACATTTAAAATTAAGATTCCGTGTTAATCCCTAATTAATTCCAAGATCAAGCTTCTATTTTAGCTACTTGTACGAGTGATATTGGAATGCTTTTAGGGAAGTGAAACCATAATAAAATATTTTCCAATTACATTAAATACCTTGTGGGCACGGTTATTAGGCATTGCTGTTTTAAGTGTGAGCTTTTAAATCAGAAGGGCATGATTTCAAATCAGAAATCATGCTACATCAGAGATAGAGCACTTACAGAAAAGAAAAAGAGGACGGCTAGAGACTGCTATCAAAAATGAAAATTCAAGCCCAGGCATGGTGGTTCATGCCTGTAATCCTGGCACTTTTGGAGATCCAGGCGGGAGGACTGTTTGAGCCTAGGAATTCAAGACCATGGAGAGACCTCGTTTCTACAAAAAAAAAAAAAAAATCCAAAAAATTAGCAGGGAATGGTGGCACATGCCATAACTCAATAAATAAATAGGCGAAAGTTCACCTTAATAAGAAATTATTGGCCGGACTCTGTGACTCAGCCTGTAATCCACGCTTTGGGAGGCCGAGGTGAGTGGATTGCCTGAGCCTGTGGGTTTGAGACCTGCCTGGGCAACTTGGTGAGACCTCATCTCTACAATAAATTAAAAAATTAGCCGGGCATGGTCGCACGCACCTGTGGTTCCAGCTACTTGGAAGGCTGAGGCGGAAAGATCACCAGAGCCCAGCAGGTCGAGGCTGCAGTGACCGGGAGCGGGCACTGCACTCCAGTGTGGGCAACAGAGTGAGACTCCAACTCAAAACAAACAAACAAACAAACAAAAGAAATTACAGAATCATTACAGAGTTGTAACATTTAAGTGGATTAAATATTATGTATGAAAATGCAGTATGGAACAGGTAAGCTGCCCACCAGCTGAAAAAGGTGAGAGTAGGAGGGGAAAAAAGAGAAGGAAACCTGTAGTTGATTAGAACTTTTTCTAAACTGCAAGCTTTGAAGAAGATCAAAATCTTCACGAGGGGCTTCTTACAGGCCCTGAGAGCTGATCTGGGCTGGATCCAAGCAAAACTGTGAGGTTAGTTGGGACTTAATGAGTCACCCTTTTAGACCTACCAGCAATCTCAACCCAGGTGTTCCCACCTGAGCTCCAGAAGAAGGGCAATTCCCTCTCTCTCTCTCTCTCTCTCTCTCTCTCTCTCTCTCTCTCTCTCTCTCTCTCTCTCTTCTTATTTTTTTGAGATAGGGTCTCACTGTGTTGCTTAGGCTGGTCTTGAACCACTAGGCTCGAGCAACCCTCTTGCCTCCCAAAGTGCTGGGGTTACAGGTATGAGCCAGTACCACCGGCCCAGCAATTCTTTATACCTAAATAAGGAAATAAAAGTACATAGTAGTGACCACCAAATGATGCAATTTGGCAACTAGCTGCCACATATTTGTAGAACTCTCATGATTTAAAATACTCAGATATTCTTGAGGGGGGGAGGGTCACCATTCCTGTGGGAACCAGTCTTCTGATTTAGCCCCCTACCTTGTCTCAAGAAAAGAGTGAGCTTGCACTTTCTGGTCGTTGTTGGCTGTTTACTCTCATTTGTCTTGGAAGTTGGGTAGAAGCAGGTGATTTCCGGCTTCTCTCTCCCCCTCTTAATTAGGGGCCTGAATCCCAGTTGATAACATCTTGACGGGTACTTCGCCATTATCAGTAGGTGGGTCAGTGGAGTGGGGCGGGGGCACCTACTACACTCAGGCAACAACCCCAGGGCACACACATCCGCATGAGTTCTGGCCTGCACCTGCTCTACTGGTTGCTAAATATTTTTAATATCACCTGGTACAAAGACTTCATTTTATGAGACTGCTGGTTACCTGGTGAAGACAGCCGTCGTTTGGGGAAACACATAGTGGGTTTGGCATCATCGAAAGATTTGGGGTCAAGTGTCTGCTCGACCAAGATCAAATAGATCTACGAAGTGCAAACACCTAAAGCAAGGGAGTAAGTTGCTGGCTCGTTTCACGTACAACTGTGCATGCTGACCCACTCCTAAATTCCACCCTAGCCAGGTACGGTGGCTCACGCCTGTAATCCCAGCACTTTGGATTGTCTGGCCCCAGGGGTTCGAGACCAGCCTGGGTAACTTGGCAAGACTTTGTCTCTACAATAAATAAACTTTTTTTAAAAAGAAAAAATTAGCCAGGCGTGGTGGTACATACTTGTAGCTACCGGGAAGGCTGAGGCAGAAGGATCACCTGAGCCTAGTAAGTCGAGACTGGGGTGGCTGTGAATGTGCCACTGCACAGAGTGAGACACCGACTCAAATAAATAAATAAATAAATAAATAAATAAATCGATAGATAAATGCAGCCCTTCTTAGGATGCGAATTCAAGAAGCACAGTGAAGTCTCCAAGGTGGGGTACAACCAGGCTGCAACCAGATGTTTATGTTCGACATGGAACCATGGAGGTCTCATTGAGCTCACTGATTCAATCCTAAAATGTAGGCTGACCTACCAGACCTCAAACATACCCGCAAGTCTTTAGATCTAAAGTGTTTGGGGTCAGGTACTATGGCTCATTCTTGTAATCCAGACAATTTGCAAAGCCAAGCCAGGAGGATTGCTTGAGGCTACGAGTTCAAGACCAGACAGAGCAATGTAGTGAGACCCCCACCTCTACAAAAAATTTTAAACATTAGCCAGGTCTGGTGGTGCATGCCTATAATCCCAGCAACTCAGAAGGCTGAGGCAGGAGGATCAGTTTATCACAGGAGTTTGAGCCTGCTGTGAGGTATGATCATGCCACTGCACTCCACCCTGGGGGACAAAGTGAGACCTTATCTCTAAATAAATACATACAAAGGGTGCCAAAAAAAGTATACACTTTTAAGAAAGGAAATCTTGGGATGAAACTTTCTATTTTGCTGCTTTAAGATTGTGTTGTATGTTTGTTCTACTAACTCCTATCTCACGTGCACATGGTTTGGTAGACTTCTGTGGCAAGTGTATAAACTGTCCCAACACCATAGCAGAAGCAACAAGACTTGTTGCTGTGTGAGGCCTCCCGGGTCTTCCCTTGGGCATGTCACACCCAGGACTGTGTGCCTCAGACTCATCATGAATGCATGCAGTTTTTAGGCTGTTGGAGGTTCTGCTGCATACTCACCCTTCCATTGTTATTTTACTTCTACAACATTCTCCAGTTTCAAAGACCACTTCAAAATGGTCTTGTGCTCCTCCAGCAACAAGCACGCATCTGCCATTTTCTTTGTCCTGCCTGTTGCGTGTTGACACTAGCATTCATTTGACTAATACCATCTTTTGAGCAAACATCATACTACACATTGCTACCCTAATTCAATTCAACTTTGAAAAATAATACATAGATAACATCGCTTAAAATGTGTACACTTTTTTTGGCACCCCCGGCATATGAGGTGTTTTGGATTGCCTATTATTTGTTTGCCAAATGCAGATTGTTATACTCTGCCCCAAACCTGCTAAGTCAGAATCTCTAAAAGTACAGGGGCAGGGATTTTCATTTTCAGCATCCTACAGGAGATTCTGACAGATGAATACAAAGGTGAGAACCACTGGTTTTGGGGCCTACACCGAAAACACTTAGTACTGGTGATATTACATGGAAAGCAGACACCACTTTCTAGATACCCACACTGTGGTTACTGCTCCATAGCTCTAGGAACGTAACTTCTGGAGTGATTACTAAAAAGGTGTGTGTGTGCGTGAGAGAGAGAGAGAGAGAGAGAGACAGAGACAGAGAGAGAGTGTGTATGCCTGAGAGTGTGGGTTTGAGAGCATGTGTTTGCAAGTATGTATGTTTGAGATTATGTATGTTTGAGAATGTGTGAGTTTGAGAGTGTGTATGTTGGAGAAACACTGTGAGTGTATTTGAGAGTACGTGTGTGTGCACACGTGTGTTTACACTACAGAATGAACACAACTCTTGGGTCTACCTCTCTGAATTTACGTCAATACCACTACGTGTATCTAGTTTCCATGACTTTTGCTCAGGCTTCCACAGAGCAAAACCAGACAAACTCTGGTCCAATCTGCCCCCCTGCGAGTTTTGCGAACTGGAAAATCACAGTAGAGTCTGTTGAAAAGTTGTCTTTAGCTCACACTAATTTGCACAAGTAAAGCTACAGGTACTGAGCCTTTAGGAACAACTTCTCAGGGATCTTTGAGCTTGACTTGGACTTAAATTAAGGGCCAGGATTCCTGCAAGTTTACATTTTTCCTATACTACTTGCACCCACCTCACCTCAATAGGCTCAAGGAAGCTTTTGTTACCTTTCAATCACAACCTCTCAGTGTTGGGTGTCTTTCACTCAAATACATATAAGCGAGAGTGTTCTGTTTCTGTATGACAAATGGCAGCAAACTCTACCTTTTCTTCTTGCTCTCAGTCTCTTTTCTCCTAGGTGGGCCCAGACTTTGCATTTCAATTCACTCAAGTTCAATTTAACAAACATTTACTGTCTTTGACTCCAGCTAAGTTTCAGGCACTATCCTAGGTGCTGTTTGTGTTCATAGGCCAGGGAGGGGCAAGGGAGGATTAGGGGGAGAATGAAGGAGACACTATCCTGCCCTCCAAGAGTTTCCAACATGTTTCTATTCAAATGTAATGAATGAGAAATGGTAATTTACCCAAAGTTTAGAAGGAGGGAAGGATTATTCTCTTGAAAGTTCAGGAAAGTGCAACTGATCAGGGTCTTAAAGGACAATAAACATTTAAGTGCCTCATTTCTTTATGTCTTGAACTACCACACACACACACACACACACACACACACACACACACACACACACACCAGGGTGCCAAAAAATGTAGGCACAGTTTAAGAGATGTTATCTATGTATTACTTTTAGTTCACTGTAATCAGAAGTGTCTGGATGCTGCTGGTAACCAGTTTGAGCACCTCTTGCAATTGCAAAAATCAAATGTGACTTGTATCTATCTACAATTTTAATACAATTTTTTCCTTTCTTAAAATGTGTATACTTTTTTTGGCACCCTCTGTATATATACTATGTATCTATATATACATAAGAGGGAATTTTTGGATCCCCCCAAGCCTGAAATTTATTTATTAAAAAATTGTGTATTTATTCTTACATGTTTAAACTTCAGTCACTTTCAAAGTCCTCTCCATTTGATGCAATACACCTATTGAGACACTTTTTCCCACTGCTCATATCAGTTTTTGAAGTTGCCAATTTTGATGACTTTTAGTGCTTCTGCTGTTTTTTGTTTCACTTCTTCTACACCAGCAAAATGTGGACTTTTTATCCATGGAAACAAACAAACAAAAAAGGTGCTTGGGGTGAGAGTGGGTGAATGGGAAGGGTGGGGCATGGGGGAAATGCTGTTTTTGGTCAAAAACTCCAGAAAACTCAGTGTGGTATGGGCAAGTATGCTCATAAATCACCCATTATGAAATGTGCAAGCACATTCAAAGAATCTCCAATAAAAAATTCACTCCTTCAAATGCAGCCAACAATGCTACCAACAATGCTAGCTGGTCCACTGATGCTGATGGGTTCCTAGAACACTTAAGTAGCGGAGGAAGCCTATACTACAAGGGGTCTGCCCTTCCAAAAAGGGACAATTTGGGGTTTTTGGGATCCCCCTTGTATATGTTTTTACTTCTATGATAGTGTTGGAGAAATAATTACAACTGAAATATATTGAATACTTACTACTACACACACACACATACACACACTCATATTCCTCACAATAGCTCTACATAATAAACACTGTTATAAACACTGTTATTATCCCCAATTCACGGATGAGGAAAGTAAAGCAAAGAACGATTAAAGTAATAGACCCAAAGTCACATGGCTAGTGAGCAGCAGAACCAGTTCTGTTCCCAAGTAGTGTAACTCCAGAGACAGAAGCCTTAAACAAGCTGTAGTTTAAGCCATCAACATTTTATATTTTATGCCTCCAACAATTTACCTTTTTTAAACTTTTTTTGCCTACATTTTTTTTCTATCCAGTTTGCATCCTTTTTGTTTTCCTTATATCTCTACTGCTTGGTGAGAAGGATCACCACAGCTTTTTAAATGCTTCATTCTGCTTTTTTTTTTTTTTTTTAATTAGAATCTCCCTCTGTTACCCAGGCTGGAGTGCAGTGGCATACTCACAGCCACCACAGCCTCTACCTGCTGGGCCGGGTGATCCTTCTGCCCCAGTCTTGCAAGTAGCTAGAACCACAGGCATGTACCACCACGCCCAGTTAATTTTTTGATTTATTGTAGAGATGAGGTTTCACCATGTTGCCCAGGCTGGTCTCGAACCCATGGGCTCAGGCAGTCCTCTCACCTTTGCCTCCCAAAGTACTGGGATGACAGGCGTGAGCCACCATGCCCAGCCATTCTGCTTTGATTCTCAGGATTTATGGGTAATCACAGAAGGCCCAACTTGAAGCATACATGCCTACAAATGAGTTTTTCCTCCATGCTGCTGGTGTCTTGTCCAAGGGGGCCAAGAGAAAGAGTCAAAGGAGAAGGCCCACTGATGATGGCATGGCTGTGGAGTTGTAAACCTAGGCCTACACTAGTAAAGATGTCATACATGTGCATTTCTGTGGTTCTGCTTAAGACTGATGTACCAGATCTCACAACACCTTCCCCGGGTGCTCTCAACAATCTCAATTTCTGCTCAAGGTAAGGAAAAGCTTCTCAATCAGACCCTTTCAGACCTTTGTGTTTTTCAGACACTCAAAAGTGCAAAATGAATAGCCATATCCCAAACACCTACCATGGGAAGTAGACCTCATAGGTATTGAGAATCTTAGGAATCCAACAAAATAGGAGTCGAATCCTGGCTTTGGCACTGACCCACTATGTGCCTGTTTAATCTCTCTGTACCTCCATTTATAGCTCTGTGAAATGAGGACAAGAATATCTCCCTGATTTTGTGTGTGTTTGTGTGTGTGTGTGTGTGTGTGTTTGTGTGTGAGGATTGAATAAAACAGCATTTGTCACATGATTAGCATAGTCTGCCTCATAGTCAGCAAACCATAGTTATAATTTTTACGATTTTATTATAATAGGGAAAGCCCAGTATGGAGTACTTTGAGGATTGAAGGAAGGGATGAAAAGCTAAGAACTCAAAGTTGAGTGCTCTACCTCAAACCGTGCCATCTCTTTTGACTTTGTTTCCCCACCTGGCTCAAGGAAATGTGATTTACTGTATTCATTAAAGCAGAACATTTAGAGGAGAAAAGTTTGGCAGTTGTGCTAGGGACAACACCACGGGGGCCCTGAATGTCTTCTGTGTAGTGTCCCCCACCCCAGTGCCAGAAATTATAACATTTTGCTCATTGGGAAAATTCTAGATAATTTTTTCCTTCCAGAGCAGGAGTTGTCACTTGTGTTTTGAGATCACAGCTCCTTTGAAAAGCTGATGAATCTTACTCAAGAAAGGCACACATGCTCATCTACACACCAAATTTTGCTTATAATTTCAAGGAATTTGCTGACTTTCTCAAGAGTCTCCAAATCTATGGTTAGAAACACCTGCCCTAGAATAAACAGTAAATGCTGCCAACAAGTATTTGATGTAACTATGTGCCTTGGTATGTAAATCAAATAGCAGAAGTTTCAGGTTTTGACCTGAGCTTCTTGGGTAGCACATTGAAAACTTTTGTCTTCCACTTATTGTTTAAGCAGCCCCAGGTCCAGGTCAGACCCTGACCTAGTTCTGAGTTTGGCACCTGCACAGTTACTGTGCTTTCATGTGACAACATTGTAGACTCTTCGATGGCCAAAAAAAAACTTAGATGGGGAAAGCCGAAGGACTAGTCTTAATGGCCAATATGCCTAGAATGTGTTTTTCCCTGTTTGTGCTATAAGGTAGTTCTTCCACAAACAACTGCTGACATTGTGACTGCAAACACCAAGACAAATTTATTCATGAACAAATTTTTACACCAACTTGAAAATTATATTTAATCCAAAGAGAAAGATCCAAGAAATACTTGCTTGTATTTTTAAAAGAATAGTCTCCCACCTACACTTGGAAAAGTCAGAGTCATAAAGCATTGAATGGCAACCACTTCCAAAGGACCCGCAAACTACTGCCTAACTCTTCTGCCAGATTCCAAAATCTCCCTCAAATTATGGTACCCTCCTGGATCAACCAAAAGAGAGTCATTTGACTCCTCTCAGTAGAATTACTATAAGCAAATACCACTGCTGACTTGACTTACTCCTTGACTAATGCACTTCTCATTGTCTGTATTTCTTTTTTTTTTTTTCCCACTTATCTGTTCCTTTTGATGGTTTAGCAACTATGTATCTTCGACATATTCACCTCATTTTCCAGAGTACAAATCCTTGGACAGCTGGAATCAGTTCTGTTTCACCATGCTCTGATTTGAAGGAAGGATGAACTTTCCCTCAAAGGAATCGGTCTTGCCTTCCAGCTTGAGGGCTGTCAGGAACTCAGATTTGCCACTGCTGGAAGCCTCTCATGGCCAGCTGACCTGAGCAGGAACAGAAGCCTGTTCCCATTGGGATGACAAGAATCACTGCTTTCATCCCAATTGACAGAATTCCACATTGAAGTATTTTTAAATACTTTTAAATAGAGATGATGGGTCAGATTGTTTTTGTTTTGGTTTGGTTTGGTTTTGAGTCAAAATCTCCCTCTGCTGCCCAGGCTGGACTGCAATGGTATGCTCATGACCTTCTCAGCCTCAACCTGCTGGGCTCAGACTATCCTTCTGCCTCAGTCTTGCAAGTAGCTGGAACCACAGGTGTGCAACACCACACCCAGCTAATTTTTTGATTTACTGTAGAGATGAGGTCTTGCCAATTGCCCAGGCTGGTCTCGAACCCCTGGACTAAGGCAATCCTCTAGCCTTTACCTCCCAAAGTGCTGGAATGACACTGGCAGATTTTCAATTTTTATTAATATATTTTCTTTCCAAATAGTAAAAATAACAGAATGTTCACATTAACCAAATTGAATGGAGCCCTGTGGAAACAACCATTAAGGGGGCTAGCTAATCTATGGTCTAGAAGCTTTAGCAATTGCCCTGGCTAGTCGGGTCATTGGCAGGTTCTACCTGAGACTCACCATATGATGCATCATGCTTGTGTCTCTTTCTTCAGCAAATTGGAATTTGATTATGTTTAAAGCCTCCATATCCATAGATAGCATGTAACATATAAATACTACCTTTCACCTTGCATACAAGTGCATGAAAATAGAAGACACATACAATGAAAATAGCTCTTTTTCAAATTTCCCAATAAAAATGGTTTAAAGTAACTTCATTCTCCAGAATACATGGAAGGAGCCCCAAAGGAAAACAAAGGCACCCACTTTTGTATGTGTGTGTCTTTTCATTGCTCTTTGAAGTAATCAGAATGTCAGGACTTTGGCATTGCTAAGGGAACATTCTCAGGTCTTTTAATCTGATAGTTTTAATTCCTCTCTATTCTTTGTAATAGTTTATACTCTATAAAAGATAAAGTTCTCTCTCACTATCAACTTTTCTTTCCGTTTGATAAACAAGGATGCTTTTAATGTGTTCCCAAAGAAACTAAAATTAAGTTGGATCAATTTCAGTGACTTCCTTATTTATACATCAACTTCATCAACAATATCCTCAACAATGTCATCCCACAGAGCTCATCTATTCACCTCCGTCTTGAACATCTTCTCTAGGAACAGTAGCCCTTTATCAATTGCTTGGTAACACTAAGAAGGCATGAGTTTTCTCTTGGCAACAAGAAAAAAGAATACATTCTTGGTTTGATTCTGTTGTTCTGAATATAATCAGAACTAGCAAGCAAAGATTTTTTAAATGGTACATGATTTTCTCCTTCCTGTATATGCTTCAGTTCTCATCCTAAGAAGAAACCTTGTATATGACGTCTGATATTCCAAGTTTTCCAACACTATGTGCTGTAATTTTCTAGTAAAAGCTTTTCTCAATGGGGCACCAAACACATTAACTTTAAGGGACGTGGGCCCTCAGAAAGGTCAGCCACTCAACATTTGGATGATAGATATATTTTATTTCAAGTTGGAGTCTTGCTCTGTCACCAAGGCTGGAGTTCAGTGGCCCAATCACCACAGCCTCGAACTCCTGGACTCAAGTGACCCTCTTGCTTTAGCTTCCCAAGTAGCTGGGACTACAGGCATGCACCACCATGCCCACCTAATTTTTAAAATTGTTTTTGTAGCAACAAGGTCTTGCTATGTCACCCAGGCTGCTCTTGAACTCCTGGGCCAAGCAATCCTCTCACTTCAGCCTCCCAAAGTGCTGGGATTACAGGCACGAGCCACCACACCTGGCCAGCCAATGACATTGACAACCATACAACACTGATACATAAGTGGCTGGAATGGCCACTGAAGGTCACTCGCTAACACTTCTGCCAACTGCAGCAAGTTCAGAGAAAGCTATTCTTTCCCCCAAATGCTATCACAAAGCCCCTCACTTCTTGAATGTTCAAGAATTAGAGTATAGCAGAAAATTGGGAAAGGAAGGAAGGAAGGAGGAAGACACACCTAAGGAGATAAAACTTGAAGAGAGTAAGATCAAAATCCTCAGTTGAGGTGACATGTCCTTTGTAGATGAATGTTGAGCAAAGATCAGAAAGAGAGAATCAAGCCATTTCCACCCTCTTCTGATGTACAAGAGAGGAGAGGGGTTGTTTATCACCTTCTTCTTGATGTGTACAAGCTCCTCACAGCTTTTTTTAAGATGCGGGGTACAATTCAGGATTAGGTCTACAAGTGACCATCGTACAGATAACGTCTGGGCCTTCCTTGGATCCGCACTTCGCCTGGTTTGAGATCAGGTACCCTTATCAACGTTGTGTTCCCACCCCCACCTTGGCAGTATCCTGCTACTTCCAATCCCTTTCTTATAGTGTTATCCTCATAGATTTTTAAAAGGGTCTTTGCCATGGGAAAGTTTACTTTTTTGTTATCAAACTTATTCACCTTTTCCTTCTTTTATGGCTTCTGGGCTTACATCCGTTTAGAAAGACTGAGCTCATTTCATTAATTGCATGGTCATAAATGCATTCATTCATATTTTATTCTAGTAGTTTAATTGTTTAATTTTTAAATATTTTAATATTTGCTCGATTTTGAATTTATGTTGTGAAAAATGTACATTATGGGAAACTTATCTTTCTTGATGTAATTTTGTTTCAATGCAAATTTCATGCAATTCATACTCCCATTATTCAGTGGATCTTTGACTATGTACTAAAGACCTACTATGCACCAAGCCAAAAGAAATAAGAGACAAGGCTGTTGATTTTGAAGACTGACAATATATTTGGGGGAAATGACTAACACCCTGAGATAGTTCTAGAACCAGACAGTATATAATTAAGCACTAAATATTGTGGCATTGCCTAGAATTGCTCTGAGAGCTCAGAGGAGAGAGAAATCCACTGGGCTGGAGTCGTCAGGGGGGAATTTGTAGACAAGTTGAAACTTGAGTTGGATGTGTGCTTCCCCAAGTGCTCAAGCAGAAAGCCACAGGTTTCACGTGCACGTGTGTGTGTGTGTGTGTGTGTGTGTGTGTGTGTGTGTGTGTGTGTAGTTCTGGTTAAAAAAAAAAAAAACACCCAAAAACCCAGTTTTCACAAAGCAATCCATCTACTGAAAAAACATACTTATACAGACTAAATGGGATTTAGAAACGTGGAGATTTGAGACAGGGTTTTAGAGCCAGAAGTAAGTGGCACAGAGTGTGGTAGTAAGAAGGACAAATCCTGGAGAAGAGCGTTGGCCTAGGAGTGTTACCTTCTGCTCACTGCCCAAGCACCTGCTAGATCTTCTACACACCCCACAGAGCATCCCGTGGCTTCACATACCTTGATTCTGCCAGACTTCTGCTTCGTGGCAGTGGGCGGCCTTTGAACGTCTCTCTCTCCATGAGCTACCATCCCCTTCTCTCACTACTTGAAAGAGCCATCATCCCTTTAACTCTTAACTAGCTCATGCATTCTCAGGTAAGTGATGAGCAGTGAATGCCACCCTCAGACATCACTTCTACAAGCCTGTTGCTGCTGGTGAGAATAAAAGTTGATTCAAACTTTGCAGGGGGTGGGGGAGAGAGATAGATGAGTGGTTATTTATCTGCATGTTTCAAAAACCTTATGTGTTTATATAGCCTTTGAGTTAACCATGAGACTTCTAGGAATTTCCTATTTATTTATTAATTAATACGTATTCAATAATATACTGCTTGCTAGTGGCAGGTACTGCCTTAAATATATACATTTTAAATTTACTCCTTTAATCTTCATGACAATTGCGTGAGTTAGGTACTATTATTATCTTCATTTTACAGCTGAGGAAAAAAAGGCATTGAGAGGTTAAGCAACTTGACTGTAGTCATCAGCCAGTACATGGCAGAGCCTGCATTTACATCCACGCTGTCTGACTCCAGAGACCTTGGAGGTGACTAAACACTACTCTGCTTAACCAGTTGTCATGGACACGCACAAAGATTTAGCTTCAATACATTCATGCCTTTCATGTGCCAAGCACAGCCCCGCTTCCCTGGAACTCCAACCTGACGCAAGTGTTTTTCAAACTGAGGGTAAAAGCTCATCCATGGGTCATAAAATAATAAATTTAGTGGACTGTGATAAGAATTTTTTTTTGAAAGCGGGATTTATTGAGAGGACAGAAAAGCTCCCACAGTGGGAGGGGACCCAAAGGGGTTGCCCTGACAAGAACTTTTTAAATGGCATAGAAAATAATAAAATAGAAATGACCAGAAAGTGAGTTTTGTTTCATGACATTTTTTCCACATATATGTGTGTCACATGCATGTGTCACATGCACATGTGAGTGCTGGATCACAGACTACTATGTACCTTTTATTGTGAGCTGCAGTCAGAAAGTGCCAGGTGTGGTGGTTCACACCTGTAATCCTAGCACTTTGAGAGACTGAGGAGGGAGGATTGCTGAGGCCAGGAGTTTGAGATCAGCATGGGCAACATAGTCAGACTTGTCTCCACAAAAAAAAAAAAAAAAAAAAAAAAAAAAAAAAGTTGGACATGTTAGTGCACATCTGTAATCCCAGTTACTCAAAAGGCCAAGGTGGAAGAATCTCCTGAGCCTAGGAAGTCGAGGCTGCAGTGAGCCATAATCATGCCACTGCACTCCAACCTGGGCAACAGAGTGAGAGCCTGTCTCAAAAAAAAAAGGTATAAAAGTCAATAGTCTAAGAGGTGAGACAATTATTAAATAAGTAATTATATTTGCATCGAGTAATTTAAAAAACAATTGCTAAAATAGTCTAAAAATAGATTATTAAATAAATGTTGGTACAGCAAGTCTATCCAGAAGCTAAAATTATATGGTAGAAAGTATTATGTAACATAGGAACATGTGCAAGGTATATATATAAGGGGGAAGACAGATGATTAAAAATGTATAATATAGCATTTTGTGTTATATATTCATATTTGCATAAAAATACAACTACAAAGGATAGTCATCAAGATGTTCCTAGCTGTGAGAATTGTACAAAAAATTTCTCTTTGTTTCTCTGCATTTTCTATAATGAACATAATTACTTTTATAAAATGTACTTTATATAACATAAGATATATTCTTACATATGTAATTTATAAAAAATTGTCAGACATACATAAAGAATTACTGCAAGCAATAATAATATTAAAATAATATTAAATCACAACAATTAGCTAGGCTTGGTGGCTCAGCCTGTAATCCTGTGCTTTGGGAGGTCGATGTGAGTGAATTGTCTGAGCCCGTGGGTTTGAGACCCGCCTGGGCAACTTGGTGAGACCTCATCTCTACAAAAAATCAAAAAATTAGCCAGGTGTGGTAGCACGCGCCTGTAGTTCCAGCTACTTGGAAGGCTGAGGCTGAAGGATCGCCAGAGCCCAGAAAGTCGAGGCTGCAGTGGCCAAGAGCAGCCACTGCACTCCAGTCTGGGTGACAGAGTGAGACTCCAATTAAAAAAAAAAATCACAACAATTAAAATATCCAATTATGTAAAAATAATACAACTATAAATATATTAAGTAAGTAATAAAACACTAATTAAATGAATTAAATTGAATAATTAAAGAATATTAAAAAGGACAAATTATCCAACAGAAGAATGGGCAAAGGATGGAAACAGATTGTTCTTAGAAGACAAATGTTTCTTGTCAAATAAACATATCAGGTGACGTTCAACCACAATCAGATACAAAGTAAAACAAAAATGAGACTTAAATATTGCTTTCCTCAGTTTTGCAAACTGGCAGCCCTGCCCTATGAAAACCACTTTGAGGACAGCAAGGAAGACCATTATGGTATTTTTCTAGGCTGATGTGATTTAAGTAAAAGAAGAGTGAAATCATTGCCTAGGTTCTGTCTATAGCATTGCAAAACATGACTTTCACAATATATTTGACTTTTTACTTTTATAAGTGTTACACCATAGTCATTGGAGTTATATAATAAGACCAATAATATTGGGCAATAAAAATAATATTGAAAATAACAATAGTATCCATGGTAATGTATGAAGGAAATGATCAAAGTTAACCAAGTGTAAAAGCTGTCTATTGGTAACACAAATACTAGGGGAACCCCAGAAAAAGGAACTATTTTTTGGAGGGCAAGCCTCTTGCAGTACAGGCTTTCCCTGCTAGGTAAGTGTTCTAGGAACCAATCGGCATCAGTGTACCAGCCAGCTAGCATTGTTGTGAAGGACCGCGTTTGGCTTCAGGGAATTTTTTTTTTTTTTTTTTTGTGGAGACTCTTTCAACACAACTGCTCATTTCATAATGGGTGATTTACAAGCACACCCGTACACTTGACCAAAAACTGCTTGACCCCCGTGACCCACTCCCCCTATTCACCCAATCTTGTCCTGAGTGACTTTTTTTGTTTCCCTGAATGAAAAAGTTCTCAGGGGGAAACGTTTTGCCAATGCGGAAGAGGAGAAACGAAAAACGGCAGAAGCACTAAAAGACATCAAAACTGACTAGCTCAAAAACTGAGCAGTGGGAAAAGCATCCGATAGATGTATTGTATCAAAAGGGGAGTACTTGGAAGGCGCCTAAAGTTTAAACATGTCAGAATAAATTTGCAATTTTTAATAAATAAATTTTATTTTGGGGGGTTCCCTCCTCATAATTGTGAATGGAAGATGAACTTCAAGTTTTTACTTGCATCGTTTCTGGGAGATAGGACCTGTCTCTGCAGAACCTGACCACTAGAAAATATGATTCATACTTAGAAGTTGACACAAGCCATGACCATCTATTTTCGAAGGTTTCCAGTAGGAAGAGCGCTTGGCACTTACATTCTTTATACCACATTAGCACCGACCCTTGGCGGCAGTAGTGATAGCGATCTACGGTTGCACTTTACAGTTTGCCATATCCTTCATGGGCACACCTCTCTCCAAGATTGTCTTATTTCTCCTACCCCTCATGTTCCTTTTGCCCTGATTCATTTATTATTATCTTTTATCTATGTTATCATCCACCTTCAATAATTTAAGAAATAAGATCAAGATAAATACATGTGGAAGGAGCCAGACTGTCCCATCCTGTAAGTCGCTGTTCATTTCCCCCCTCAGACACAGAGTTCCAAGCTAAGTGGCTTAGTTCAGGGTTTCTAAGGGGCCTCAGAGTGGAGCTGGGGATTGAGGTGTGTACATGATGGCGCTAGGTCACATTTTCACATCGGCAGAAAACTGAGCAGAATTGCCGTTTTTTCCTAGACCGTTCTCCTCGTAGTATACAGTTGAAGTCATTTCCAGTCAAGCCAAGTAGAATATGGTCACTGGAGAAAGACTGAAGGGCAGGAGAAGCAGGGCAGAGCAGGGGATAAACTCAGTTTGTGTTCTGCGTTGACAGCTGTTTTTAACGCAAAATCTCTTTTGTTCCATATTTTTACATGGACTCCTAAAAATCATAATGATGGTTTACATGAGCCGTCACGTTTCTAAATTTTGGTTTGTTTGTTTTATTTTTTGAGACAGGGTCTCACTCTGCTGCCCAGGTTGGAGTGCAGTGGTGCCATCATAGCTCACTACAGCCTTGACCTCCTGGGCTCACATGATCCTCCCGCTTCAGCCTTCTGAATAGCTGGGACTACAGGCACGTGTCACCACACACGGCTAATTTTTTGTTTTTATTTCTTTGGGTAGAAATGGGATCTCACTATGTTCCCTAGGCTGGTCTTGAACTCCTGACCTCAAGGAATCCTCCTGTCTTGGCCTCCCAAAGTGCTGGAATTACAGATCTGAGCCATTGTGCCCAGCCACCTGTCAGGATATAACACAGAATCTATTTATGTCTAGATTTTAAATACACACACACACACACACACACACACACACACACACAGAATCATAGGGAATGTACCATTACATCAAGATTTATTTAAAGGTTCTCCCAATAATTAGTTCACAACAGGTGATTGGGCAGTTGTTAAATATACTTTAAAGGAATCTATAGGGCAAATGAAATATTTTACCCAACAATAACATGGTAGCAGCTAAGTATATCAATAAAATAAGGTCAATTCCTAAAATGATATTTTTTTCCTCCACAGTTTCATCAAGCCCACTGCTCACTGGAAACTGCACGGTTGAGGTGGAACCGTGGTTTATGGACCCATTAGTGTCCCCAGGGCTGGAACAGTGGGTGGCAATATGAAACAGAACCCCAGCCACTCCAGAATGTGGTTCTGATTCACTGTCCTCACAGCCGTGCTCAGACAGAAGTGAGCAGTACAAGCCATCGCGAGAAAAGGGAGGTCTTTCCATTCTGGCCAGGTGACTGGTTGCACGGGGCAAAAGCAAAGAGGAGCAAGACCCAAGGGGCTCCCTTCAACACTGCTGCGGCTTCCACTCATGTTTTGTCTTTGCATCCCTCTCTCAGAGTTCTCAGAGCTGGAGCTCAAATGCAGCGTTAAGCTAATAGAGAGAGGGGAGGCAGGAGGTTAAACCAAACTGTTAACTGTGTCTCTTCAAAACTGACATTTAATACAGGGTGTAAATCACTAGGGGGGCCTGTTATTCCTTCAGGAATGCAATTACATAGGGTCAAATAAAACATGAAAGAAACCAACAAGTTTTAAAATGTAGTATGTTCTCAAAAGTAGGCAAGAAGGAATGTGAAGCAGTCCAAGTATGTTAACACTCCCTGCCGTCCTATAGGAGAGGATTACAGGGAGAGGTTTCTGCTCTTTAATGATTATGTGGTTAAGCGTGGGGACGGCATGGCAGCACATCACCCAACCCGGCCAACGCGCACTGCACTCTGGGCTTTCTGTCATCCTGCCTTCATTCAAAGCAGGTGTAGGCCCTGCCGCCCAGCCAGTTACCATTACAGTCCCATTACCAGCTCTGCCTCTACTTAGCACTTTTCAGAAGTGTTTATATGGCTCTACAGAATGAACACCGGGACTTTTTTCTTTCTGCTTTCCTCATTCGTACTAAAAACCCAAACCCCAGCAGAATCCCTTATTCTCGGACCTTGAAGAAGGAGGAAAATTAACCTTAGATTTTTGCTAAATTCCTTCCAATATTTACGGCCACTTGGAATTTGTGTAGAGCTAACTTAATTCCAGGGAGCAGGGTGGAAGGTGGCCTTAGTCTGTATTTTGGGATGCGTCTCTTAATGGTTTGGTGTGATTCAAACACCTGGATGCCTTAAGAGCTTGGGTTGGCTTTCTCTCACTTTAACATCCTCACGAACCAGGGTGAACATCTCATCCCGGTGTGTCTGGGGCAGGGGAGTCTCTGAGTTTTAGCACTGAAAGTCCTGAATCTCAGGAAAAACCCAGAGTCTGGCAAACAAGGATGGTCAGCTACCCTTTCCCAAACAAAAGACTACTCCACACACACAATGCAATGTCTCTCTAGCTAATGTACTTCTGGCCCTGTGTGTACCCAGCGTATGTGCAAGGGTGTATGTGCAGACAGGCACAGCTCACATAACAAGCATGCAGATTCTGAATCATACCAAGAGAACCAGTGTGTAAACACTTCTTTAAAGTCTTGCCTGTAATCCCTCGCTTTGGGAGGCTAAGTTGAGTGGCCTGCCTGAGCCCGTGGGTTCAAGACCCACCTGGGCAACTTGGCGAGGCCTCATCTCTACAATAAATCAAAAAATTAGC
>NW_007246380.1:93058-134349 GCF_000164805.1 Carlito syrichta | reverse complement strand
AGTGAGACTCCCACTCAAAAAAAAAAAAAAGGTCTTGCTTTTAAGCACATGGAAACAGCATGGTAGAAACTGTGTACAGATTTTGTAAGAAGAGAAGATGGCTGTGAGGGGCACTGGGATTACAACTGAACTAATTACAAAACAATCTGAACAAAACAGACAGGTCAGCTGGGTTCAGATTCCCTGTATAATCACTGATTTTTACAAGCCAGTTCTCACTTCTCCAAGAAAAACAGTTTCAAATGAGTCTTGATTAAAACTTGATTTGTCTTATCATTTTACAAAATGAATCAAACTGCAGAACCAGCTTCTCACCGCCTAATTCCCAAGGGTGCAGATTCTAACAGCCTTGGTTTGGTTGGCTGGATCCTGGGAGCCCCTTCCACACCATTCTCCCCACACACTCAACCAGGCAATGGTGGCCCAAGGCTCGTCCTTGTGAATCCTGCCTCCAGGAGCTGCTGCAGGGCTTCAGCCAGGCCACCTTCTGCTCATTGTCAAGGCTGGCGTCAAGGGGCATCATTTCCCAAGCTCCTTCCACACCAAAAATTCTCCTTGTTCCCAGATCTTTCCAGCAATCCCCTGGCAACCCCACATGAGATCTCCCATTTTGAATGCAAGCTGAGTTATTAAAGTCTTAGAACCCAGTTCCACTTCTGAAAGCAGCATAACCGTGAGTCTGAAGACTAGAGGGAAACTAAGTTTACCTTACACTTTCCTCTGAGTCCTTTCACTCTTCCCTTGACTTTTCTCTCAACAGTGCAGCTGTTGAAATATATCCCAGGAGGATTCACATGCTCTTTTTGTGGCTGTATGCTTGTTCTGTTTAAAGGATGCTGAGCTGTGTTATTTTGCTGGAAACAACACAAAGGAAGGCAAAAAGTAAAGTTTTCACTCCTGACCTACCGTCGTGGTTCCCTTTTCCTGTGCTTAGAACTTGTCTGTCCAGATCAGACATGATCTAAATATCAGTCTCGAAACCTTGTCAAAGGCAAAGTAATTGATGGCAGACAGCTAGGACAAATGAGAACTCAATGACTAAAGGAAGAGACCTGGAAAGGAAGAGAAGTACCTTCCTGTGATTTTCAAATGAGCATGAGGTGTGCACTGGGGACAAGAAAACGGCCTTGGGAAGCAAACAGATCTGGGTTTGAATTCCAACCCAGGCACTTATTAGCTATGTGATCTTGATAAGATACTTCACCTCGGCAAATGTCAGCTTCCCATCTGTACCATAGGGATCATTCCAGTTTCAACACGAGGAAAGGAAATCATGTACATAAAGCATCCAATACATTATCATAGATGTTGAGTAAGTAGTAGCTATGGTTACCATGGTAACAGATTTAGCAGGAAAAAGTGACCCCTCACAACAGCCTAGCGTGCTGCAGACCACAGCGCCCTCTGTGTTGTGACGGCTGGGTTTCTTCCCTTAATGGACACCTCTAGGAACTCTGAGCTCTTAATCTCAGCCTTCCACCCACACTCGCTCACTGGCCTCAGGCAAATCACTTATCTGACTCAATTGCTTCATCTGTAAAGAGGAGGATAATAATATTTACCTTCTACAGAGGAATGTTGGGAGAATTAATGAACGCTTGCAAAGTACTCTGAGATATACAGATGAAAGGCAGCATAGAATTGCAAAGTATTATTATAAATATTAGTGCTATTTTGACACATTTGCATGTGTGCATGTGTGAGCAAATTCACACCTGAGAGCATCAAATAAAAGTATGTGACTTTCAAGCCTCAGCCCATGAGTACCTCTGACAGTCCCTGGACATTTATGCTGTGCAATTGATTATTTATTTATTTATGTATCTATTAAGTTGGGGTCTCACTCTGTAGCCTAGGCTGCAGTGTAGTGCCATGATTTCAGCTCTTCACAGCCTCAGCCTCCCAGGCTCAGGCTATCCTTCCTCCTCAGCCTCCCAAATAACTGGTTCTACAGGCATGTACCACCACATCCAGCTAATTTTATTTTTATTTTTTGTAAAGACAAGGTCTCACTATGTTGCCTAGACTGATCTTGAACTCCTGGGCTCAAGCAATCCTATTGCCTTCCACCTTCCAAAGTACTAGGATTACAGGCGTAAGACCCTGTGCCCAGCCTATGTCATGCAATTCATACTCAATAAACCAGTGCTGTAAATGAGAATTCGTCCAGAAAGGGAAGCAGTGAATTGGGTAGCTGGGAAAAATCAACCATAGCCTATAGCTAAGTCCTTTCCAGAAGGCTCTTTGGCCAGTGCCATGATCCTTCCATCTGTCCTTAGAGGCTAAGGTCTGACTATCTGACGTGTTCCCTAGAAACCAGTGAAGTATAATTCTTTCACAGACATTTTTTATTTACCAACTCAAAAATAAAAACAATCTGGAGCCTCAAAGAGTTTGCTCCCAAACTGTATTCACTTGTTAAGGACACATGCATAAAATCAGATGGCCAAGAGACACCTTCTGGGAGGTTTCAACCAACCCCACAGCCATGTTCTCACACCCTCTTCCACATCGGGGTACCAAGTCCAGCCTTGCTTCTCTCCCCACCCCCAGTTGTTCCTTCTCCCCACTGACTCCCTCCCTTCCCCACTTGGTGGTGTGAGGTAAGATGACTACAAGATTGCCCACTGCAATGTCACATGACATAACTCCCAGGAGACCCATTCTGTGGCCTGTACTTTTAGAAATAAGAGAGTAAGACCCAGTTGCAGAAGGAAGTTCAGAATTCCTTGAGTCTCAGTATGGAGCCCTCGGCCATCATTCCTGCCTGTGTGAGGATGTGACCTCTTCCTAGGATTCCAGAACTCAGTAGTTTATGGGCGTGAGCAAGACATAAGTCTGGTCTCCACCATAAACCATTGCAGCCTGGCAAGAAACAGCAAGGCTTATTCCAGACCCCAGTTCTTGTTCCTGCTACAGCCATCGTGAACACCTGCTGACACCAAGAAAGAGCAAGCCTGTCATCCTCATAAAAGAACATTCTTGAACCCTGGAAACCAGAGCAGCATATGAATGCCAGCTTTAAAGTGGCCATTCCCACTGCTCCCAAGTTATCCTGGACATTGAGGAAGCCGGTGATCACTTCTGAGGTGTGGGTTAAGGACTGCACACAGGCCTCTGTGGTCCTAGAGTTCCCACAACCTGTGGCTAAGACATTGACTCCAGAAGGCAGTGTTTGGAACAGAAATATGCTACAGGAAAAGCAACATTTTAAATCAGTGGTGTGCTGGGCCCAGCTCACAGCAGCTTAAGAGCACCAACTGTGTTCATTTCTTCCCAACTCCAAAGTCACAATGCTCTGATAGTTTGAAATAGTCATTGGTGCCTTACAATCATCAAATACTACAAATCAGTGGGGTCTCCCTCTCCATTCCGAAAGACAGTGGGGAAAACTTTACTGTACACTGCCGATTAGCACCCACTTCTCTCTGTTATCACTTGATTGATCACAGATGAGTGTATGCCATGAAGAGGGAATGAGGTCCAGGTGGGTTTTGAGGAAGCCAGCGAAAAGGTTGGAAGGCGTGAGGAGTTCACCGGGAAGGCAGGTGACCATGGAGGGGGAGTGCACCACTGCCAGGAACCTGGGAGTAGCCACAGGTACCAGATGCCTTGGGGAGCAATGAGCGGGATGCCTACTTCAAGGTTTTGCCATAGGTGGGCCTGCTTGTAGATTTTAACAGCAAGTAGAGGATGTGATGATCTTCACATTCCCTAGGGTGTTAGCAGAAAACAATCTGGAGTTTAGAGCCTTGATTTCCCCAACAAACTGTATAATCTCTCTGAGCCTTGGTTTTCTTCATTATAAAACAAAGACTACAGTAGAGTCACTTCTCAATAGCCACTGGGGATTGGTCTTAGGACCCCCACAACACCAAATTCTGCAGACGCTCATGCCCCTGATATAAAGTAGTATAGTCTTTGCATATAACCTACACATCCTCCCGTATACTTTAAGTCATCTTCAAATTGCTTATTCTTAGTCTGCTGTATATGCTATGCAAAGAATTGTTATCTGTATTGTTTTTTTTTTAAATGTTTTCAATCCACACTTGGTTGGATATGTGGATGAGGAACCCTCTGATATTAAGAGCCGTTTCTAATGATCTAATGAGATTTTGTAAGGATTCAGTAAAACAATATTTGTAAAGCACTTGCTCTTGATTTATGTTTCTAATATCAATAAATTGGTGGACACCCTACAGCTCTCTTTTTATTCTGTTTCTCAATAGTATTATCATGATCAATCAATCTGGACCTGCAACTCCAACTCCCCTGGCTTCTGAAACTCCACACTCTCTTGGTTTTCTTTCTACTCTTCTGATCCTGCTTCTACTGGATCTTTCTTCTCTAGCCATCATTCACTTAATCCAGGGCCTCGGCCTCTTTCTCTGTGTAGCCTCATTAGGCTATCTTACTTAGACCCATGGATTTAAAGATTATCTTTATGCTGATGAATTCCAAACTCCTGGAAGCATCCTCTCTCTGGACCAGCAGTTCCTAAAGTGAAAACCCTGGACCAACAGCATCAGCTTCATCTGGGAACTTGTTAGAAATGCAAATTCCCAGGCCCAGTCCAGACTTTCTTCATCAGAAACTCTGGATGGAGGGCCCAGAAATCTGTTTACAGATTACAACTGGTTGTGATATACCCTGAAGTTTATAAACCATTGTTCCAGAGTCACATGCTCAACAGCCTCATTTTACAGCTTGACTTGGATGACCCACAGAAACAGCAAAATGGACACATCCTGTCTTTTCATCCTCCTGACTCCTTCAGCCCACATCTAATCCACTAGCAAGTATTGCTATTTCTCTCTCCAAAATATGCCACACATTTGCTAGTTTCTTTTCTTTTCTTTTTTTGGAAAGCAGGATTTATGGAGAGGACAGAAAAGCTCCCACCGTGGGAGGGAACCTGAAGGGGTTGCCCGTTTCTCCACATTTTTTATCAACACTGCTACAATCAGTACCCCACCATCACCTCTTACTTCTTCAAGCAATACCCGTGCAACAGCTCTATCTGCTTTCATTCTTGCCCCCACTCTGACCCATTCTCCATACTATACTACCAGGAAGCAAGATCTTCTTGAAATATAATTTGGCTCATGTTACCCTCTACCCTAAAGCACTGTGAATGATTTCCCTGAAGACCTAGAATAGAATCCAGACTCCAAACCCTGATCTTCAAGGCCCTATACTATTTGACTCAGATCCACCCCTCTATTACCTCACCTAGTGGCCCTCTCCCTCTCCTACTGTGACACAGACACACAGGTTTTCTTTCAGTTCCCTGAAGAAGGCAGTTCCTTTCTGCATCCAGGGATAATGCCTTTCTCTCTGGAATTCTCCTTATCATGGGAATGGTTCGTTCTTCCTCATCTTTGCAGTCTCAACTTAAATGCCATTACCCTTTGTGCTCTTTCCTCACCACATATTTAAATTTTCCTCCATAACTGATTATTCTCTCTCAACTCCTTTTTATTTTCTTCCTAGCAAGTCGACGATGTGTAAATTTTCTATCCAGTTATCTACTCTCTTGATGTTGGTTTTATTTCGTTTTTCTCTGTTCCCCTCCTCCCATTACCCTGAACGAGAACTCACGAGGAAGGGGCCTCATGCGTCTCCATTGCTGTCCATGTCTGGCACAGAGACTGGTACCAGGGAGGTAGCTGCTGATGCAATCACTTGTTTTTAAAAACATTTCAATGGCTTTAGAAGGCACACAGAGTTTTGGGTTCCATAGCTGCATGGTACAGTGGTGAAGAAGTCTGGGTTTTAAGTGCCTCCCCAACCCTGGGCACATTGTACCCGATAGGGGATGTTTCATCCCTCCACCTCTTCCTACTCTCCCCACTCTGAGTCTTCAGTGTCTGTGCTACCATTCTCTATGCTTCTGTAGATCTTTAATTTAGCTTCATCTTATGAGAACATGCGGTATTTGGTTTTCTGTTCCTGTATTAATACACCTGGCATGATGTTTTCCAGTTCCTTGATGTTATCGTTCTTATTAGCATGTGGGAAAGAGGTAGGTACCAAGAAGGTGGGCGGGACACGATGTCAGACCTTTCAGAGCTCCAAGATGCTGGATCCTAAGTCACAAGGAGTCAAAGCCTCACATAGGTGTTGTGTTCCTGTGTGCACAGGCCTGAGCTAGTCGGAGGCAGCCATGGTCCTCAAGGAGGTCCCATCCAGACAGGAAGATGCGGTGAGCCGAACATGTAAGGCAAACACTGGGGGGCGAGTGAAGACATACAATCAAGGATGAGATTAATTGGTCCAAAATCTAAAGACCATGGGAATTTTGAGTCAGGAGAGATAACAGGGCTCTTAGATGAAAAAAATCACGAACTGGCAATCTGGCAATTTCCTTCTCATCGTCAAGGGACATGTCTTTTTTGTTATTCTGTTAAGTACGAGTTTTGTTTTGCTCGAGGACATATCTTCAAGTAGATAATGGAGATGTCAATCCCTAAAGGAATCAGGGTCAGGAGCTAGGAAGTCTCCTTTCTTTTTCTAAGGAAACATCTCCAAGCACCCTAGTCACTAGTGAGGATGGGGTGGGGATGGCCTTGTGTGTAATATTAATAAAAGTGTAGCCTCTGATCCAGATTCTTCTTTCCTTATTTTTTGGCTCCATAATTTGCCAAACATGTGATGTTGGATAGATTAGCTTTTCCAAACCTCAGTTTCTTCAACAGAGAGAAAAGTGTTCTGATTAAGATTAAATGATATGGAATATATAAAATAATTAGTTTAGCATATTGTGGGTTATCAATAAATGAAAACAATTCTGCTACTTCATACGGACATGTAGGCCACAGCTGATGATATGTGAAGAGGAAAGATGGTGCTACATCATCTTCTTATGCCAACCTCTGAGCTGGGTTTGGTAAAATTTGTTCTTTTTCTTTTTGCTTTGTTTTTGTTCAATAATAATAAAATTATGAGGTAGAAAATATATTTTCTGCTTGTATTAATCAGGCCAATCCAGAAAAACAAAATCAATAGGATATTTATACCAGAATTTATTTATAAAAAATTATTCCTACATGTTTAAGCTTCAGTCACCTTCAAAGTACTCTTTGTTTGATGTAATACACCTATCGAGACTTTTTTCCACTGCTCAAAACAGTTTTCTGAACTTGTCAATTTTGATTTCTTTTAGTGCTTCTGCCGTTTTTTGTTTCACCTCTTCCACAGCAGCAAAATGTTTCCCTTTGAGGACTTTTTTTCATCCAGGGAAACAAACAAAAAAAAGTTATTCGGGGGGTGAGATCAGGTGAATAAGGAGGGTAGAGTGTGGGTAAAAAATTTTTGGTTTTTGGTTAAAAAGTTGTGGAATATTCAGTGCAATGTGGGCAGGTTGTTCATATAAATCATCCAACATGAAATGGGCAAATGTGTTGAAAGACCTCCCCCCCCGAAAGAAAAATCACTGAAGCTGAACACAGCCTCTCACAACAACAGTAGCTGGTACACTGAGACTGATGGGTTCCTAGAACACTTACCTAGCAGGGAAAGCCTGTACTTCAAGGGGGTTGGCCTTCAAAAAGTAATTTTGGATTTTTTGGGGTCCTCCCTTTCACACACACATACACGTGCAAGAGCTTTATTCTAAGGAATTGGTTCATAAGATGATGGAAGTAAGCTTGAGACCCAGGAGAGCCAACAGTGTTGTTCAAGTCTGAGGACTAGAAGCCTCAAGACCCAGGAAAAGCCAATGCAGAAGTTCAAGTCCAAAGACTAAAGTTCTAGTTCCAATCAAGCGAAAAGGATTATTTCTTACTCAGGGAAGGGTCAGCATTTTTGTTCTATTCACGCCTCTGTAAACAGAGCTCACTGCAGCCTCAAGGTCTCGGACTCAAGCAATTCTCCTGCCTCACACTCCCAGGTAACTGGGACTACAGGTGCATGCCACTATGCCCAACTAATATTTTCATGTTTTTGTAGAGACAGAGTCTCTATGTTGCCCAGACAGAGTCTGCTATGTTGCCCAGACTGGTCTCAACTTCATGGCCTCAAGCAATCCTCCCTCCTCAGCCTCCCGAAATGCTGGGATTATGGGCATGAGTCACCATGCCCAATTGTGGTTTGCTTGTTAGTGAGTGTACATTATTCCATAATAGATATTCCATAATTTATCTGACCACAAGTCTAGGGATGAGCATTTAAATTGTTATTTATTTATTTATCTTACTAATGTGATGCAGTGAAATTTTTTAAAACATCTCTGTTTACATGTGCAAATAGTTCTTCAATGTAGATTCCTAAAAATAAAAGTTTGAGGTCAAAGATCTATTTCAAATTCAGACAGATACTGCCCAAAAGACATTATCAATTTACATTCCTACCAAGACTGTCTGAGAGTACTCAATTCTTCCCCACACTTGCTAATGTTGGATATTATTAAGCTATAAATTTTTCCCAATCTCCTGAGCAGAACCTGAAATTTCAGTGTTGATTTTATTTGCATTTCCCACATTAGCAGCAAGGCTGACATGTTTTCATGTTTGTGGACCATTTGTACTTTCCTGCTGTTAATGGCCTGTTCATATTATTTTCCCATTGTTCATCTTTTATGTATTCATGAGTAGGATATTTTCATGTTATGGGTGCTAACTGTGATTTACATGCGTCACAAAATTTTTTTCCCAGGATATCATTTGTTGATTTGCTTATTTGTTTGTTGTTATCTTTACTTTTAAGATAGTGTCTTTATTGAGGACTATACTTCTAGGGGAAGAGTTATATTTTTTCCTTTATGTATTCTAGGTTTTCTGTGTTGCTCAGGAAGACCTTACCCCAGTGAAATACTTTCTCATCTTTCTTTCTAATACTCTTGCAATTTTGTTTTTTCAAGTTGAAGTTTTGGAATTTATTGTAAAGTAGGCATTTATTTTTCCAGATTTTTTTCTAACATCATTTATTGATAGCTCACAATTTTCTCTTGAGTTAGAAATGTCACTTTCATTATAAACGAAACTGCAATTCATTTATTAGTCTGGAAAGTTTCTATTCTGTTCAATTGACCCCTTAATATAGGAGCGAATAGCACATTAATTACTACATCCTCATAGAATAATCTGATATTGGGTAGGCCAAATTTCACTTGATTTTTCTTTACTCATTTTTAAAACTCTGGTGTGTTTGAGAATAAATTTTTCAAATTTCAGAAAAATGGGAATGCCATCAGCTTTCTTAATTTGGAAATGACAGGACAGCTTAACATTGTTAAGCTTTCCACCCAGAAGATTCCAATAGTTTCCATCTTGAGTAGAGTTCTTTAGTATCCTTTATGTAGGTTTTGCACATTGCTTGATATTCCTGGTATTTTTTGTTTTTTGTAGCCTATGTTATTATATTTCTTAATTGCTGGTGTAGAGATTCTACACATATTTTGTATCCAGACAGTTTATTAAGCACTTCTTCAATTTTTTTGCTGCTTTAGGCAGATTTTCATTAATATGACTTTGATATTTGACCTCAGAGCCAAAGGTGTGAGAGATACGCAGTTGTTCTTTAAATATCTATAAGATTTTGTGTACAACCAGAGGGAAAGAATATGTAAAGAATACAGAATTCAATCAGGCAGTCAAGATTAGTTGAAGAGAGTTTATCAGCAACCTCAGTGGAATGCTGCAGACTTAAATCAGATGGAAAAATTGGGTAATTTGTAATCCGAACCCAGGAGAAATGAACCCCATTTGAAGGTCTTTTACTTGGAGTCCCTGTGGTCATAGCAACTATGAAAGACTCTCATGTTGTTTACTAGTGAGAAGGGAAGAATCACGCCGGATACACAGCCCCCAGGTTCAGATTTCTTAACCTCTGCTCACTTGAAATGATAAAACTTAGCCTGCTAGCAGAGGTAAAACTGTCTCCTTTGCAAATAGTGTGTTCCCAGGCTAGCAGAAATTTAGAATTTAAACAAAATAAAACTTAAATTATTTATACTTTTGTGTTAGATTTAGGGTAATGGGTAATTTAGATTTTAAATTGGTATGTTAGGTTATTTGACAGATTAACCTAGTGATTTCAATTCGAGATGTGTATGAAAAATTGACTTTAGAATTAGGACTTTATTGAAAAGTGTAAGAGAATTTGACCAAATCTGTAAATAGTACTGGCATGTTTAAATACTGTGTGCTGCATTATATTTATAGGCTCAATCTATTGGATTTATATGGGTTGCGTAAGTAACAGGAAGGTTTTGCTTGTTAAGATCAGCATTTTTTTAAAGCTTTGAAGAAAATTAAATTTATAAAATTTACAAGAGGATTTTGTTTTTTTAAGAAAGCTATAAATAGGGCTAGTTTTAAAAGAGTTTAGTCTATACAACCTAAGTTATTCAAATACTGTTTCTTTAAAAGTAAAGGTGATTGTTCTTATTTTTCTATGCATATAAAAAGAAAAGCAAGATAAGAAAATTGAACTTAAAGGCTTAGAGAAAGGTAAATTTTAAAATGTGTTACCTTGCTCAGTGGCTCAGCCTGTAATCCCAGCACTTTGGGAGGCCGAGGCGAGTGGATTGCCTGAGTCCATGGGTTCGAGACCAGCCTGGGCAACTTGGTGAGACCTCGTCTCTACAATAAATAAAACATTAGCCAGGTGTGGTGGTGCACGCCTGTAGTTCCGGCTACTTGGAAGGCTGAGGCAGAAGGATAGCCGGAGCCCCAGCAGGTCAACACTGGAGTGGCATGAGCATGCCACTGTACTCCAGCCTGGGCGATGGAGTGAGACTCCAACTCAAAAAAAAAAAAAAAAGTGTTACCGTCATAAGTAAAATATGACGGTATTTGTCAGTTCTTAATGTTTTACTTCATCAAAAAGATCAACTTCTACTCTTATTTTAAAATACTTTAAAAAATATAAATATCAAACTAATGAGCTTCTGCAAAGCAAAAGAAACCATCAAGAGAGCAGGGAGACAGCCCACAGAATGGGAAAAAAATATTTGCTAACTGTATATCTGACAAAGGTCTAACATTTAGGATCTACAAGAAACTTGAACACGATGAAAGGAAAAAAACAAAGAGCCCCATTAAAAAGTGGGCAAAAGACATGAATAGTCACTTCTCAAAAGAAGACACATGAAAAAGTGCTCAGCTTCACTCATCATCAGAGAAAAGCAAATCAAAATCACATTGAGATACCACCTAACCCCAGTAAGAATGGCCATCATTAACAAAACAAACTGGCAAGGATGCGGAGAAAAAGGAATGCTTCTACACTGCTGGTGGGAATGCAAACGAATACGACCTCTTTGGAAGACAGTGTGGCAGTATCTGAAAGAACTAGAAATTGACCTTCCATGTGACCCAGCAATTCCCCTATTAGGAATATACCCGGAGGAACTCAAATCATTCTATAAAAAAGATAATGGCACACATATGTTTTTGCAGCTCTATTCACAATAGCAAAAACATGGAACCAACCATGTTGCCCATCGAAGCTGAACTGGATAAAAAAAAAAAAAAATTGGAACACATACACAATAGAATATTATGCAGCCATAAAGAAGGACAAACATATGGACTTTGCAGCAACTTGGATGGATTTAGAGTCGATCATACTCAGTGATCTAGCACGGAAACAACAGAGTACCATATATTCTCACTCATAAGTGGACCTTGAACAATTATCATACTATAAGAAAGTGATTGGCAGTAGTGGGAAACTGTTAGGGGAAGGGGGTTGGGATTGCCAGTTGAGGGAAACTGCTAGGGGAGGGAGAGGCATACCCCATCAACAAGGGTACCTGCATAATCAACGTTTGTATAACTAACCCTGAATTGTACCCCACATCCTTATAATAAAATAAAAATAAAAGTAAAAATATAAATAAATATTGAATTATATAAAACACTTTTCACCTTATATTAAAAGCACCTTTTCACTTTAATCTGTTAACATAGAGAATTACAGTAATACATTTCCTAATACTGAAACTTTCTTGCACTACTAATTCCTAATTAGTCATAACACATTAATACACTACTGGAGTTTAGGTGGTAAGAATTTTATAGATTTTTACATTTATATTCATAAATAAAATTGGTCTGTGATTTTAATCACATGTTATCTTTGGGTTTTTCTTTTTTACTTTTAATCTACTTTATATTCTAGAGCAGGCTAAGGGTCATAGCAAAACTAAGCAGAAAGTACAGAGTTCCCACTACTGACATCTTGCACCACAGTAGTACATTTGTTACAGTCAATGAACTTACATTGTCATACTATTGTCACCCAAAGTCCATAGTTTACATTAGGGTTCACTCCTGGTGTTTTATATTCCATGAGTTTTGACAAACGTATAATGACTAGTATCTACCACAGCAGTATCATACAGAGTAGTTTCACTGCCCTAAAAATCCTCTATGCTCTGCTTATTCATCCCTCCCCATCCCAAACCTTTGGCAATCACTAACCTTTTTACCGTCTCCATAGTTTTGCCTTTTCCAGAATGTCATGTATTTGGAATCATGCAGTATATAGCCTTTCTATATTGGCTTCTTTCACTTAGTAATATGCACTTAAGTTTTCTCTATGTCTTTTCAGGACTTGATAGCTCATTTCTTTTTAGTGCTAAATAATATTTCATTATCTGGATGTACCACGGTTTACTTATTCATTCACTTCCTGAAGGATATCTTGGTTCCTTCCAAGTTCTGGCAATTATAAACAAAGCTGTTATAAACATGTGTGCAGGATTTTTCTGGATGCAAATTTTTAATTCACTTGGGTAAATACCAAGGAGCACAATTCCTAGATCATCTGGCAAGAGCATGTTTACTTTTCCAAGAAAATGCCAAGCTGTCTTCCAAAGTGGCTGTAGCATCTTGCATTCCCACCAGCCGCAATTGACAGTTCCTGCAACTCCATATGCTTGGCAGCATTTGCTGTCACTGGTTAGATTTTGTTCATTCTAACTGGTACGTAGTGGTATCTCATTATTGTTTTAATTAGCAATTCTCTAACGATCTATGCCATTGAACATTTTTTCATATACTTACTTGCCATCTATGTATTTTCCTTGGTGAAGTATCTATTTGGGTCTTCTGCCCATTTTCTAATCAGGTTGTTTGTGTCTTTATTGTTGAGTTTGAAGAGTTCTTTGTATATTTTGGATAACAGTCCTTTAATAGATTTGTCTTTTGCAAATGGATTCTCCAAGTCTATGACTTGTCTTCTCACTCTCTTGACATTGTCTTTCCTAGAGTAGTTTTTAATTTTAAAGTTCAGTTTGTCAGTTATTTCTCTCATGGATCATGTCTGGTGCTTTCTGTTTTGGGTTATTATTTATTTATTTATTTACTTACTTACTTACTTACTTAATTTAGAGTGAGGATCTCACTCTGTTAGCCTGGCTAGAGGCTCATTAAATTTATTGATATTTTCAAAGAATCAACTTTTGGTTTCATTGATTTTTGCCTACTGATTTTCTGTTTTCAATTTCATAGTTTCCTTCTCTGGTATTTATTTTTTCTTTTCTTTTACTTATTTTTAATTTAATTTGCTCCTTTTTGCTAGGATCTTAAGGTTGAAGCTTTGATAAAATTAATTTCAGGTCTTTCTACTTTTCTCAAATGGTTGTTCTTCAGTATATTCAACTGATTGGTTCCAGGATGTCTGCATATACCAAGTCCCACAGTCAGTTCTGTGCAACCCAAGTATACAAAAAGTCATTGTCTTGTTCTGATTCTTGGAACAGAATGGAATGCTTCCAACTTCTGTTCATTCAGTATGATGTTGGCTGTGAGTTTGTCATAGATGGCTCTTATGATTTTTGAAGTATGTTACTTCAATGCTCAGATGGTTGAGGGCTTTTATCATAAAGGGATGTTGGATTTTATCAAATGCTTTTTCTGCATCAATTGAGATGATCGTGTGGTTTGTTTTTAATTTTGTTTATGTGGTGGATTACATTGATTGGCATATGTTGAACCACCCTTGCATCCCAGGAATAAAACCCACCTGATCATGGTGAACATTTTTCATGTGTTGTTGGATGTGTATATTGTTGAGGATTTTTGCATCTATGTTCATGAGGGATATTGGCCTGAAGTTTTCTTTCTTTGTTGTATCTTTGACAGATTTTGTTATCATGATGATACTGGCTTTGTAAAATGAATCAAGTCCCTCATCCTTTGTAATGAATTAGTCCCTCATCCTCAATGATTTGGGATAATTTCAGGAGGAATGGTATCAGCTCTTCCTTGTATGTCTGCAAGACAAGGATGTTCAACTCTCATCACACCACACACACACACACACACACACACACACACACATACACACACACACACATACACACACATACTCTGTCTCTTAAAAATGAAAAAAATAAAACAAAAACTGTAGTATGTACTATACCACTGTAATAACTTTGTAGCCATCTCCTCTCTCTCTTTTTTTTTTTTTGAGTTGGAGTCTCACTATGTCGCCCAGACTGGAGTGCAGTGGCCACTCTCAGCCACCTCAGCCTTGCCTGCTGGGCTCTGGTGATCCTTCCGCCTCAGCCTTCTGGGTAGCCGGAATTACAGGCATGTGCTACCACGCCCGGCTGATTTTTTGATTTATTGTAGAGATGAGGTCTCGCTGCCCAGGCGGGTCTCGAACCCACGGGCTCAGGCAATCCACTCACCTCAGCCTCCCAAAGGCGCGGGATTACAGGCTGAGCCACCGAGCCCGGCTGCCATCTCCTCTCTTAATTGCTATTGGGTTGTATCTGTTTAAAACACCATGCGATGCTAATCATCTTCACATGAGAAGTTCACCTTTCCAGTAATTACATATCATAGTAAAAAGTGATCTCTTGTGATTCTCACATTTTTTAAAATCATGTTTAGTTCGGTACTGAAAATCTTGAAGAACATCACAGGGCCCATAAGAGGTGCAACTAGTGATGCTGGAAGTGCTCCCAGGAAGCAAAGTCATGACATTGCAGAAAAAGTTGAACTGCTTGATATAAACTGTAAATCAAGGTCCAGAGTTGCAGTTGCCTGCCAGTACAGACAGATGATTCATCTTGTAAACAGATGACATGAACTTACAACATCAACAAATATGGTACAGGACTGTATACATATGTCCTCTTCTTTATGATTTCCTTAATAACATTTTATATTCCCTAGCTTACTTTATTGTAAGGATACAATATATAATACATATAATGTACAAAATATGGGTAAGCAACTGTTTATTTTATTGGTAAGACTCCTAGTCAACAGTAGGCTAGTAGTCAAATGTACTCACATGTGTATATACATACATAAATAAGCATCCATAACCAAATGCATTGTTGCTCTTATTATTTTAAACAAACCGTTGTCTGTTAGATCAATTAAGGATAAGAAAAGCTCAAGTTTTTATTTTGCTTTCACTTGTTCCTCTGCTGATGCTCTTCTTTTCTCTATGTTAATCTGAGTTCTAACCTGTATCATCTTTCTTCTCTCTGAAGAACTTCTTTTAACATTTTTTGCAAGGCGGATCTACTGGCAACAAATTTCTTTAATTGTTATTTGTCTTAAAAATTCTGTATCTCTTGCTTACTTTTGAAGAATAATTTCACAGGGTACAGAATTATGGGTTAGTGGGCTTTTACTCTTAAGATTAACTGTTTTACCAATCCCTCTTCTTGCTTGCTTTGTTTCTGGGAAGTTGAATGTAATTCTTTTTTATTTTTATTTTTTTGAGTTGGATTCTCACTCTGTCGCCCAGACTGGAGTGCAGTGGCCGCTCCCAGCCACCGCAGCCTCGACCTGCAGGGCTCCGGCGATCCTTCCGCCTCAGTCTTCCAAGTATTCGGAATTACAGGCATGCGCTACCATGCCCCGCTGCTTTTTTGATTTATTGTAGAGATGAGGTCTCGCTGCCCAGGCGGGTCTCGAACCCGCGGTCTCAGGCAATCCACTCACCTCAGCCTCTCAAAGGTGCGGGATTACAGGCTGAGCCACCGAGCCTGGCTTGAATGTAATTCTTATCTTTGCTCTTCAATTGATGTCCAGTGTTTATTTCCTCTGGATTCTTACATGACTCTTTTCTTTGTCTTTGATGTCCGAAGTTTGAATATAACATGTTTGGGTATCGTCTTTGATGTTCTCTGAGCTTCCTGGACCTGTGTTTCTGTCCGACATTAATTTGGGGAAATTCTCATTCATTATTTCTAAAACTATTGCTGCTGTTTCCTGGTCTGCTTCTCCTTCTTATATTCACATCACACATTGTTAACACCTATTGTCATTTTACCACAGTTCTCGGATATTCTGTTCTGCTTTTTTTTCTCAGTTTTTTTTTTTCTTTTTAGTTTTGGAAGTTTCTGTTATATCCTCAAGCTTAGAGGTTCTTTCATTAGCTACTAATGAGACCATCAAAGGCATTCTTAATTTCTATTGCAATGTCTTGATCACTAGTATTTTTCTTGATTCCTTCCATATCTCTGCTTACATTATTCATATGTTTTTGCATTTGAAAACAGCTTGAATTAGTGATATTTTTCACTAAACCCCTTAGCATATTAATCAGAGTTAAAAAAAAATCCTGGTTTGGTTATTCCAACACTTTTGCCATAACCTACTCTGGCTCTGATGTTTGTTTATTCTCTTCAAACTGTGTCCTGTAACCGTTCCTTTTTTTTTTTTTTTTTTTTTTAAGTCAAAGTCTCACTCTGTCGCCCAGGCTGGAGTGGAGTGACATGCTCATGGTCACCACAGTCTTGAGCTCCGGCGATCCTTCCGCCTAAGCCTTCCGAGTAGCTGGAACTACAGGTGTGCGCCACCATGCCTGGCTAAGTTTTTGATTTATTGTAGAGATGAGGTCTCGCCAAATTGTCCAGACTGGCCCCAAGCCCCTGGACTTAGACAGTCCTCTCATTTCTGTCTCCCAAAGTGCTAGGATTACAGGCAAAAGCCACCATGTCTAGCATTAACCTTTCATTGTTACTATTATTTTTTTTTTTAGAGAAGAGGTTTCACTATGTTGCTCAGGTTGGCCCTATACTCCTGGGCTCAAGCAATCCTCCCTTCTCAACCTCATGTCTATAGTTGGGACTATAGACATTCACCATAGCTCCAGCTTTACCTTTTAGTACACCTTGTAATTTTTTGCTGAAAGGTAAACCTGTTTTATTGGGTAAAAGGAGCCGCAGTAAACAGACCTTCAGTAATACCACAGCAAGTTGTGAGGGAAGCGTTCTATAGTCTTATACGTTGGCCTCAGTCTTTGGGTGAGCCTGTGCCCCTGTACTGTGATTTCCGTGGTGCTTCGTAGTTTTGTTTTTTTTCCCCCTTGGGTGGGACAGGATGACTAAAGACCACTGGCCTTGGGTGTTTTCCTTCCCCACATGGAAGGCTAGAGGCGAGCATTTCCACTCTCCCCGGTTGGTTAAGCTCTGATAAAACCACAGCAGGCCAGGCTTCGGTAAAGTAGCTTCTTCTGAGGGGAGGCCTTGCTAAAGAGAGCAGAAGCTTTGTCATCTTTCAAAATGGTTCCCTACCCCCTTCCCTGGCTGGAAACACGAGGTGATGTGTCTTCATTCTTCACTGTGAGGAATCAGTAGAGTTTCTGGAGGTAAAACTCACAAGAGAGTGGGAACTCCTCCAAGACTGGGTACTCCTGGAGTTTTTAACTCTCGGAGTTGTCCACACTGAGCCTCCACCAATTTGTCACTTAAAGTTTTCCTGCTGACACTGGTTCCCACAGAGGTTTTTGCTCAGGTAAACTGTGATTCTCTGTATCTGCCTGTCAGTCTCTCCACTTGGGGGCTGTGGTTAGCCCTGTAATCTCACTTCTCTGATGGATTTAAGAGAGTTGTTGTTTTTAGTTTGTCCTTTATATATATATATATATATATATTTTTTTTTTTTAAAGATGTGGGGTACACTTCACGATTAGGTATATAAGTAGATATCGTACAGGTAAAGTTTGGGCCTCCCTTGGTCCCCACTTGGTTTGAGATCAGGTACTCTTACTGATGTTGTGTCCCCTCCCTTCCCTGGTGGTGTCCCGCTACTGCTAATCCCTTTCTTATAGTATTGTGGTGAACATTCAGAGTCCACATATGAGTGAGAACACGTGGTACTCAGTTCTTTGTTTCTATGATAGATCACTGACTATGATGTACTCTAAAACCTGCAAACTTGTTAGGACAGATTGGTGACTTCTAAGTGCCTCACTTGCTGGGACAGAAACTGCAAGTCTCTTGTATGGTTTGATATCAGAGTGTTACCAGCCACATTGTATCTTTTCATTTAGATTTTTTTAAAAGAATGTTTGAATTTATTTATTTATTTAAATCTTTTGACATATAAAAGTATATTTATCATGTACAACATGATGTTTTGAAGTGTGTATATACATTATGGATTGATTAACTATAGCCAATTGATGAACGCATCAACTTAACGAGTTACCATTTTTGTGGTGGGAGCTCTTAACATCCACTCTCTTAGCATTTTTCAAGAATACAGTACAAAGGAGGACCCCCAAAAATTGGAATTATCTTTTGGAGGGCAGTCCCCTTGTAGTACAGCCTTCCCCCACTAAATAAGTGTTCTAGGAGCCCATTGGCATCAGTATGCCCGCTAGCGTTGTGAGAGGATGGGTTCGGGTTCAGTGATTTTTTTTTTTTTTTTTGAGATTCTTTCAATGTGTTTGCTCATTTCATGATGGGTGATTTACACAAACAACCTGCCCACACTGTGCTGAATGTTCAGCAGTTTTTAACCCAAAACAGCATGGCCTCCATTCCCCACCCTCACTACTCATCTGATCTTGCCCCCAGAGACTTTTTTTGTTTCCGATGAAAAAAGTCCTCAAAGGGAAACGTTTTGCCTTCAGTAGAACTACTACAGGGCATCAAAATTTATGAGTATAAAAACTGTTTTGAGCAGTGGGAAAAGTATCTTGATAGGTATATTGTCTCAAACGGAGAGGACTTTAAAGGTGACAAGTTTAAACATGTAAGAACAAATACACAATATTTTATAAATAAATCTCAAGTTTTTGGGGGTCCCCCCTCATATAACATCATAGCTTCCATGATGTACAATAGATTTCTTGAACTTTCTTTCTATCTAGCTGTAATTTTGTATCCTTTGACCACCATCTCCCCAACTTCCTCCTTGTTGCCCCAGCCTCTGGTAACCACCATTCTCTCTTTTCCCAAGACCAACTTTTTTAGATTCTACATATAAGTGAGATCCTGTGGATATGTCTTTCTGTGCCTGGCTTATTTCACTTAAACATAATGTCTCCCAAGTGTATTCATGTTGTCAAAAATGACAGGATCTCCTTCCTTTTTTATGACTGAAATAGTATTCCCTCATGTATTTATACCACATTTTCTTTATCTATTCATCCATTGATGAAAACTTAGGTTAATTCTATACCCTGGCAATTATGACTAGAGCTGCAATGGAAATAAGAGTGCAAACATCTCTTCAGCATACTGATTTCATTTCCTTTAAATATATGACCAGGAGTTGGATTGCTGGATCATATGATAGCTCTATTTTTAATTTTTTGAGGATACTTCACACTCCTTTCCACAATGGCTGTACTAATTTGCAATCTCACCAACAGTGTGAAAGTATGCCTTTTCTCTGCACACTTGTCAACACTCACTATCGTTTGTCTTTTTGATAATAGCCATTCTAATAGAAGTGAAGTGATATCTCATTGTGGTTTTGATTTGCATTTCCCTGACATTTAGTGACATTGAGCATTCTTTCATATAACTGTTGGCCACTTGTATGTCTTCTTTTGAGACATATCTATTAAAGTCTTTTGTCTATTTTTAATTGGGTTATTTATTTTCTTGCCATTGAGTTGTTTGAGTTCCTTACATGTTTTGGATATTAATCCCTTATTAAATGTATAATCTGTAACTATTTTCTTCCATTCTGTAGGTTTTCTCTTTACTTTAATTGTTTTCTTGGTCCTCTTTTTAATCTGATGTAGTCCCATTGATCTATTTTTGCTTTTGTTGCCTGTGTTTTGGGGGCTATATCTAAAAAAAAAAAAAAAAAAAAAAGCATTGCCCAGACCAATGTCATGGAGCCTTATTTCTATTTTTATTTTAGTAGTTTTATCGTTTTGTGTCTTACATTGAGTCCTGAATGCATTCTGAACTCGAAATTTTTGTATATGGTGTGAGATAAGGGTCTGATTTCATTCTTCTATATATGGATATCCAGTTTTCCCAATACCATTTATTGAAGAGCTTCCTTTCCCCATTGTATGTTCTTGATACCTTTGCCAAAAATGTGCTAAGTGTAAATGGCATTTAGTTTATACAACCTAGAAATTATCTAATATTTAGGAATGTGGTACAATTTGTATGTAAGACTATCTGGACCTGGTGCCTTTTTCCAGGGTAGCAGGTCTTTCACTGCTTTTTCTATTTGATTCATTTTATTTGCCTATTTCAGATTTTTTTTTACCTCCTTTAGTAAATTTTGGTAATTTACAGTTACCTAGGAAATTATTCATTTAATCAAGATTTTCAAGTTTATTGATATGCATTTATAGATAGAATTCTCAAATAATTTTTTCCTTTCTGCCATTTTGCTACCTTTCTCATTTCAAATATTTATTTGCTGTTCCTCTATTCAATCTGCAAGTAGGCCAGCACTTGTCTATTTCATAAATCTTTTCAATTTATGACCTTTTGGTTTTATTATGAAAGTCTTTTTTGATTTTGTAATTTTAAAGTACCTCTGTTTTTATCTTTATTATACCCTCCTTCAGTTTAATTTATTTATTTGTGTTTTCTGGTTTCCTGAGTTGAAGCGTTAAGAAAGACAATTTTATAAAAGATTATTTATTCTAGTGAGGATGATTCCTGCCACCTGCCAAGAATAGGACTCCAATATTATTCTGCCACCAGGTGGCTAGCCGGTGATAACGAGGTAACAGCAGGGCTCAGTGCTAATCTTTGCTGTTGGCAAAGTGGACATACACATATAGCAGTAGAGGGGACCATATCCTACAGATATATATTTCATTCTTCCCACCACACTTTCAGTGAGCTTACTGAGCAATCACTGGAGTGGCCAAAGAAAGTGGCTGCTGAATGACATCCCTGAAACTGGCCACCTAGTCCATCCTTTGCCATTCGATTGAGAAAGTCCTTGGTTGGGAGGGCCCTTGGTTAACATTCATGATGCACAAATATTGTCATAACTGGAGCAAAAGCAGGGCAATGGGAGTAGTTCAACAGTTTCAAGTGATAGAAGTGCCTTGTTTGCAGATAATTTAAAAGTAATAATAATGACAACTATAAATGAGTCTTTTTATTAGCACCATGTGCTGGCAATTCCAAACAATGACAGGCATTCAATACTCTTTCTCAACAAATCTTGTTGGTCTAAGTTCTCAAATATTGCTTATACCTGGAGCAATGGCTCCTACTACCCACCCTTGGTATGACAGAGATTTCCATCCACTTACCCTGCCCCTACACCTTCTTATTATCAGTCCTCTAGTATTATTCTTTTCTAGTCCCTGACTATCCAGACAATCATTAGTCCCTGATTACTAATGCAGGACATCTTTTTTTCCAGAAAATGTGAACAAAAAGATGCACCACTTATAATTCTACCTACAGGAAGGATTTCTCCTCATCATTGTCCTTGTTATCACACACAATTGAGGCTAATAAGCAGAACAGTCTGCATGTAGCACAGAATCATCCAAAAATCAAGTGTAATATTTTGTTTCCTTAATCAACTGGTTATAACGTACTTCTTCCAATCATGAGACTATACACGGGTTGAAGGAAACATGACTCTATATCAGGAGTAAGAACATCGAGAATGTGAACCACTTGCTCACACAGCTTACTGGCACACTTAGAGCCTGCTTAAACTCAGTTTCATGTCATTCACTCAGCCTTATTGAAGCACTACATGGTACATGCAACTTTCAGACTTGCTAGGTAAGACAATGCCCAATTCATGATAGGCAGTCTTGTAGCAAACTAGTTAGAAGCCACATCTAGGACAGCAACTGATTGAATTTGCTACCACTGACGCTCTCTCAAAAATGATTCGATAACTTCACAGGTCAAATAGGACAGTTATATGGGGATATAAGGATTCAGCACTCCTGTATCTTTCAAGTTTGTGATGATGTCCACAATCTCTGCAATACTCTCAGGTACAAGGTATTGGTTTTAATTTACTTTTCATCTTTGTTCTTGAAGCAATTTGCATTAAAATACTCATAATATTTCTTTACCATTCTTTTAAGGACTCTAGGATCTATGTGATGATCTCTCTTTCGTTCCCAAATCCCAGTAGTGATTTGTACTTTCTCTTTTTCCCCCTTGTTTTAGTATAGTTTTATCAATTTTATTAATCTTTTCAAAGAACTAACTTTTGACTTTGTTACTTTTCTCTATTGTCTGTTTTCTGTATAATTGTCTTCCGTTCCTTATCATTTTAGTTTTTCTCCTTAAGTTTGGTTTAATTTCCTCTTCTTTTCCTCCTATCTTAAAGTAGAAGTGTAGATCATTGATTTTAAGCCTTTCTCTTTTTTTGAATGTAAACATTTAAAAGTATAAATTTCCTTCTATGCAAAATTGAAGTATCTTCATTATCATGTGGTTCAAAATATTTTATAATTTTCATCATAATGTCTTTTTTGATCCATCAATTATTTAAGAGTGTACTGTTTAATTTCCAGACATGTGAGACTTTTTTTGGACAGCATTTTGCTATCAATTACTAATTTCATTTTGTTATTTTCAGAGAACATTTTCTGTGTTTTCATATAAATTATGTTTGCAAGACATGTCTTTTCCCTATTTCCCTATTTTTGTTTTCAGCAGTTTAAATATGTTATGTCTAGATATTTGTGTGTTTGGTTTGGTTTATTATTTATTCTACTTGATGTTCTCTGGTTTCTAGGATTTTTAGTTTAGTATTTTATCATTAATTTCTGAAAATCTTGGTCATTGTTTCTTCAAATATTTCTTCTTCTCCATTCCACAGCATTTTTTTTCCAGAGAAGATTGTATTTTTTGGTCTGAGTTTCCTCTCTTTTGAGCATTCAAACTTTCAGTATCATGTGGACCTATGGAAACCCAGGTGACAGCTGTGACTTAGAAAGATCTTTTCCCTTCCTCACAAAGAATGAACATTGAAAATTTTCCTCTCAAGGAGGATAAGATAAAAAAGAATTTCCACAGCTCTTAAATGCTCTGTTCCACTCATTTTTTTCCATTTGTTTTTCTATTTTAGTTAGGCAATTTCTATGGATCTATATTCAAGTTTATTCATCCTTCTCATAGCACTGTTGCATTTACAGATTGTGCTTTCATTATGTTTGTTATATTTTGTCATTTCTAGCATTTTCATTAGATACTCTCTTAGAGTTTTCATTTCTCTGCTGAGTTACCCATCTGGTCCCGCATGTTGTTCACTTTTTTCATTAGAGCCTTGAATATATTATCATGGTTATTTTTAATTCCCTATTACATAATTTCAATATATCTTGTCATATCTGTGTTTGGTTCTGATGACTGTTTTGTCTCTTGAGAGCTTGTTCTTTTTTTCTTGCCTTTTTGTAAGTTTCATAATATTTGGTTGAAAGCCAATATGTTGTATAGGACAGTAGAACTGAAATCAATAGTTTTCATCACTGGAAATGGGTACACCTTTTTTTCCCTCCAGAACTTATGAGGGATAAGGAGTTCATCTAAGGAAAAATTGGCTGGGTTTGAAGTTTATTGTTGCTGTGTTACTCTTTGTGCCCCACAGGCTTCAAAATCTTCTAGTGATACTTTTTGCTTGTGTTGGGAATTTGTTTACCAGACGGTTGTTTTCAATGTCTGCTCCCCCTCAACTTTTGGTCTTCCCTTTGCACTTCTCAAAGACAGTCTTTCTGTCTTTTGCAAGTTGCTACTTAATGCTTGTTAGTCTGAGGCATTGTCAATTATGGTAATTAAAACACAGCCTTAGACAGGAACTATATTCTTGGGTCTCAGATGTGTGTCCTTTGCAGCCCAGCCTATATTTCTGCCTCTCCCATAGCTCCCATAGAGGTAGCTTTTTTCTTTTCTTTTTTTTTTTTTCCTGTTCCCTTTCCATAGTTGCAATAGGTTTTCAACAAATATTCTAAAGTCAGTAGTGTTGTTTTGTCCTTCCTGTCACAGAATAAGACTTTTATTCCATAAAAGGAAATAAAGAAGGATTCTGGTAGTGCTCAGTGGTTTGCCCCCCATCCCTTGCTCCCAGTGATTGTTGTTCTCTTTCCTCACTTCTGCACCACAAGCAGACTTTATTCCAGGGTTTTCTGTGAGCACCCAGTGGGCTCATGGAGAAAAATCTGGCAAGAATGTGTATAAATTCCTCAAATTTATAGCTTCTCCCAGAGAACCTTCACCTTCTCTTGCAGGAATATACTCAGCCGGTTGAACTCAGTCTCCACCAGTTCCCATAGCTGAACTTATCTTTGTTCAGCAGCATCTTGCCCCAGTAAACCAGTGCTCATGTCACATCCATTCCAATTTGTAGAGGGTTTTTATCATGAAAAGATGATGGATTTTGTTAACAGTCTTTTCTACATCTACTGAGATGATCATATGGTTATTTTTGCTTCTGTTTATGTGGTATATTATGTTTATTAATTTTATTAATTTGTGGATATTGATTCATCCTTGTATCCCTGGAAAAAAGCTCGCTTTGTTGTGATGGATAATTTTTTTATGTATTCTCTTGAATTCAGTTTGCTAGCATTTTGTTAAGGATTTGTTTGACTTTTACAAATCATATATTTGGGTTTGACACTCTTTCTAGCTCCCTACATCCTCAAGGAGAAAAACAACCATTTAATTATAATCTATAGTGTCTTTATATTTATATTTAAAGTGTATCTCTTTTAAACAGCATATGGTTGAGTTTTTAAAATCCATCTTATAATTTTTTAAATTAAAGCTTTTAGAGCATTTGCATTTAATGTGATAATTAATATGTTTGGGTTTAATTTACCAGCTTGACAGCTCTCTCTTTTGTTTTCTTGGTACCATTTGTTTTTTGCTACCTTGCGTCTCTTTTCATGCCTTTTTGGTATCAATTCTATTTTTTTAGTATTCCCATTTACATGCTCTGTAAAGTGTGCTTTTTTTCTCCTCTATCTGTTCTTAAGATTTTTTTCTTTATTTTTGGCTTTTAACAATTTAACTACGATATGACTAGGTGTAGTTTTCTATTTCTCATCTTAGGGTTTATTCATCTTGAAAAACTTTTAGTAACGATTTTTAAAAATAATTCTTCTCACTCATTTTTTTCTCCTATTTTTCTAAAAACAGCAGTTACACCTATATTAGCTTTCTTAATATTATTCACATTTCTGAAGTTTTGAGTTTTATTTCTTTGTCTTTTATTCTATCCATTCTATAATTTCTATTCCCTTCGTGCAAGTTCTCTCTCATCTTCAGTGTCTAATATGGAGTTCATCTTATCCTAAGAAATATTTTAGGAATTTTATTGTGAAAAATTGTATTGAAGAATTAAAAGAATTTTCAAATAATATACTTACCACTTAAATTTTATAATTAACATTTACTATAGAAACTTTATCATGTGTATTTCAATTTATTTTGATCTCCCCATTCACCCATCTTATTTCCTAGTGCATTTTGCAGTTGCAGATATCAGTACAGTTCTTCCCACCAAATATGTCAGGGAACATACTATTTACTAGAGTTCAATATTTATTTGAACCTCCTCTTTCCCGATTTATCAATCCTCATTCTTAAGGATACCATTCTGGTCTCTCTTTCTCTAATCTGGTTAAATGTTCCCCTTCTGTGTTCTAGGAAGACCCTGTGCATCTCTTTTTCTAATACATGTCTTTATCCTTATGCTTACTGCATTCCATTAAAATTAATATACATTCTGCTTCTCCTGCTGGAATGTAAAGTGCCAAAGAGCACAAACCAAATCTTATTCTTTCTACATTAGGATGTGGGCACAAATATCTGATGAATAAATAAATGAGTGAAGAGTTACCATTCCCACACAAAGTAATGCACAAATTATAGAAGTCAAACAAGAATAGTGAAACCATGGTAACAGCAGCTGCATATAAATTTTCCAGAGTTGAGAGTGCAAAACCTTTGTTCTGTAACAGTTGGTTCCTTAAAAAGTACAAAGGGGATGTGAGAAATTCTACAGTCAAAAGATAAGATAAAATCTAAGGAACAGACAGCAAATGTTAGGGACAGAAAGAAAACAAAAAAGGGACCAGAATCTGTAGTGAAATTTCACCTTTCCTGATATACAAGATTTGACTAGTGTACTAATTGTAACTACTAATAACTTAAGATGGTCTCATCTGCCTTATGAATGTTGTAATAATTGACATATAGACAAAAATAGCTTTTAGTAAACCTATATATATATATAAGCTCTTTTTTATTTCTAAACCAATGCTTGCTATTTTCAGTGTCCTGAATCAAGTATCCCCACAATACATAATCCCCAGCAAGATGCCCAAGCAGATGCAAAAGTTAATCCAGTCTACCAGGTTTTCATCCACCTAGAATAATTATGTCCAGCTTGGGCCTTCCCTGATTTAATGACATACATTGGCCAGTCTTATACATATTAGAGAAACATTATCCAACTTGGAAACCCCAGCTGGCCCCGCTGCAACTTAAAACTTATTTATCCAGAAAGGAATTTAAACAAGAAAGAAATAAAGCATTTTATAATTAATTCTTTCCCCAGTGAAGCTGTTTTCTGAAAGCACATCTTACCTACGCCATCACATCCAGTTGAAAATTACAGCAAAAACAACAAATTTCTATAGGATACCTTTTTAATGGATGCATAATTTTTTACTGTGTGGATACTATCTATTTAGCAAATCTCATATCAATTGTTCCAATTGTGGTGCCAACGTTTTGCTATGATAAGCAATACTTACAATGAGCACCCTTCTCTACACATAACTGAACTCTTATGCTATTTACCCTTTAAAATAAATTTCAAGATGTGAAATTTAATTAATGTAGCCCTCATACCTAGCAAAATATATAACACAGAGTCAACATTACAGTGAATTGACACAGTTCAAAGAAAAAGCTAAGATAGATAGGTGGGACCTTATCAAACTGAAAAGCTTTTGCACAGCCAAAGAAACCAAATTATTTACTATGCATAAACAATCTTTTAAAGTTAAACAAAAATATTTGATATTTTATAGTAGTCCTCTAAATCAGACTGTAAAAGGTTAAATAAGAAAAAAAAGTTTTTGTGGAATAATTATTGTTTCTTTTTGAACTGTTGTTTAGAAATGGAAAGATAAGAAATATACTTTAGCTTAAGTACATAAATAGTTGTTTTATTTTATTTAGATACTTATAAGAAAAAATTAATTTCAGGTGACATTATGGAAGGATTCATAATAGCTTCTTGTCCAAGGTTACATACAGTCAATTAATCCTCCTGGGTCTTGGGTTACCCCTCAATAAATGTTGTACTAAGCAGTTTCAAAATAACCCTTTCACCCCAAGTTCCATGATTCTTTTTTTTTTTTTTTCTGAGTTGGAGTCTCACTCTATCACCCAGACTGGAGTGCAGTGGCCACTCCCGGCCACCACAGCCTCGACCTGCTGGGCTCCGGCGATCCTTTGGCCTCAGCCTTCCAAGTAGCCGGAACCACAGGCACACGCTGCCATGCCCGGCTAATTTTTTTGATTTATTGTAGAGATGAGGTCTCACCAAGTTGCCCAGGCGGGTCTCGAACCCGCGGACTCAGGCAATCCACTCACCTCAGCTTCCCAAAGCACGAGATTACAGGCTGAGCCACCGAGCCCAGCTAGGTTCCATGATTCTATGTATTTGGAATGAAATGATTTGTTGCTCTGCAGGCCATATATCTCTTGAAGAATGCAAAGAGTTAACCAAAAAAACTCAAGATATAAATATGGGCTTTTTGTGAACTATCAATAATCTATTATTTACTTGTAAATATCCCACAAACAATTTATTTTAATTATTTCTATAAAAGTTTTCATTTTAAAAACCACTATTCTAGCAGTATGTGTTTAGTATGCAGGGCTTGGTAGGAAATTTTCTTAATTTTTTCTCAACATTTAAGAGTAAGGACAACAAATTGGAAAATTGGAGGAATCTGGACTTTGAATTACAGATTGAAAAACTTGTTTATTCAAGTATGAGGTTATGTCTAACATAGTCTACTCATTTTCTTTTTCTTTTTTTTGGTTGGAGTCTCACTCCATCACCCAGGCTGGTGTGCAGTGGCACGCTCATGGCCACCTCAGCATCGACCTGCTGGACTCCAGCAATCCTTCTGCCTCAGCCTTCCAAGTAGCTGGAACCACGCCTGACTAAATCTACTTATCTTCTGCTGCTGCTTTAATATAATGTCATTGTTGTAAATGCTGAATTTTAATAAAATTGCCCACTCAAGTTTATTTCTCTCCATGACACTAGTAAATGTTGAACACTACAAATAGTTGCTTTATGATTCAGTCTGACTGTTTTAGACCCAGTTGGAATAAAAGTAACATAATGTAGTAAAAGAGCCTAGATAAAGCCAGGGGGGCCTTGATGACTGATTCTGCAACTTTGGATATATGAATACGCCTTCTGGATCTCAATTTCCTCTTTTGTAAAATGAAAATATTGGATGGCTTAGGTGTCTTCCTCCTTTAAGACTCTATGGTTCCATGAATAATCTGGTCAATAGTTCTTCTCATCACCTATCGAGATTCTAATTCTAATCAAATGCCTTTACAATTGACATTTCTTGCTTTTGTCTGAATAATGACAAAAACAACACAGCAGTTATCCCCTACTCCCTCCAACTTTTGAGTGTCCCATTCTCAATGACAGGAGCCAAACCCAGAAACATGAAGGCTCACAAATAGAAAGGACAGAAAATGAGAAAAAAAATAATTCAAGAATAGGTTTTCACACCCAGAGATAATGAAAAGGAACTAGTGAAGATTCTTAACTGCATGTGGCATTAACCTAGCTGAAATAAATGTAGGCAAATTAAGGGGACTTATTAGCCCTCGTAACCGGAAGATTCAAATGATTTATCTGGCCTGAGGTACATATGCATTAAAAACCACAAACAACAATATTAGGTCTCTGTCTCATTTTTCAGTTCTTTGGCAAGTTCCCTCCAAATCACCAAAGTGACTGTTAAAAGCTGAAGGCTCAAATTCTACATAAATGCAATAATGCTAGGAATGAAAACATGTTTTATTTTGTTTGGTTTTCCCAAATAAAACTCCATAAGAAAGTCCCAGGAAAGAATCAGTTATTGGTCTGACGTGATCAGCGCTGATCCCTGCACCAATCAGTATGATCTGTGGCAATGTATTCTCTGGATTATGGGGCCAGCCTAGGTGATATCTCCACTCCTGTAGCCGGAGGTAAGAATGTAGTCAGTCATATACAAATATATATGGAATGGCTTACTCATAGGAAAGAGGGTTTATACTCTGAAAAAGTGGGGAAAGGGGACTAGAAAGATTACAACCAGAAGGCCATACAATAGAGTTCAGATGGCGTGCCAACTCAAGGATGGATGGTGGTTACCCCGGATGATGAGTAATAAGACAAAGGATTATGAATTATGCAAAAGCTCACCAAGAAAGAGTGTGAAATTTGATTAGCAATGTCTGCAGTGGACACTGATGTGGAAAATAGAAGTACACACACCATACAGTTGCCATTCTGGCTAAGGATGAATTCATAATTCATGTCCTACTTAGTACTGTGAATTCAACCACTACATCTTTAGAATATCATGGAATAGACCCTTCTTTTGAAAATTTCCACTTATTCATGCTGATGAAACTCCTCAGATTCTTAGAGATAGAGGTCCTGTCTCTAAGAATGACTGAAGATTTAATATTTTATTTGAGGCCATGCTGCATTTAAGACACTGCAAATTATCCAAACTAACAGAGATTCTTAAATAGAAATGTACATCAGAATCACCCAGGCAGTTATTTTTAAATGCATATGGCTAGCCTCTAGATCCCCAAACTCTCTGACTCCAAAGATCTTAGTAAGGGCCTAGAAAAGTGAATTATTAATGTATATAAAAGTTATACATGATCATAGCCAAAAAAACAAATAAAACAAGATAGAGGGATATAGGATGAAGAAGAAAAGTCTCTTTCCTAGGAGGGGATTGGATGGGGGGATAGAGAAAGAGGAAAGTTGTTCTTGTTCTATATACATTTCCATACTGTTTAAAGCTTTTTAAAAAAGGATCCTGATTTTTTTGTTTTGTTTTTCAATGATAATCTAAAATCTTACTTCAGTCAGCAACTACAATATTCATCCCAACCAAATTATCTTCACTGAAACTATTTTGGTTGCAGCTAACAAAAATAGCATAATTTTTTACAAATTCTTTTTGAGTCAACAGGCTATTCTTGCTCCCCAGAGGTAAGCCTATTGACAGTCATATACTCTTTCAAAAGCTTTCTATGTATATGATCGTGTGTGTGTGTGTGTGTGTGTGTGTGTGTGTGTGTGTGTGTGTGTACAATGGACACTGCAATGGACACTGGAGTGGAAAATAGAGTTATACACACCATACAGCTGCTACCCTTGTGCTTAGGGTGTAATCATAATTCATTTTCTATTTAGTACTTTCAATCTATCTCCTTTTAGTGGCTTTATAATATTCCAAGACTTTTCCTAGTTACCAAGATACCTCTTAGAATTAGCAGTCATACCTAAGCTCTAGGGATTATATCCATTTGAATCTCTTTATCTAGCATCCCATAGTTGGTATCAAAAGCTGGAGGCCTGTACAATTTTGATTCAAGACCTTACTTGACTTACCTGCATCAGAGTCTCTGGTCATGGAAGCTATACAAGGATGCAATTCAGAGACTACACAATGGATTCTGTAACTGGACTTTTATTTGGCCTTGGAGCTACATGTGATTGTGACTGTTCAATGATGGCACAGGCAAGGCTGAGCACATTCAGAGGGACAAAGTGTTTAGAACTTTCTGGAAAAAACAGTTTTCCCAAGAATAAAGTATACCAGGCATTATGCACACACACCCATATCTATGCACTTTCTGATGAGATACAGAAAATGTCTCACAATAAAAGGTTGTGTATTCTTAACCTCAATAAAGATTTAGCAATTGACAAAAGAAAGAGAGAACTTTCTCAAGTCTGTGTTAGGATACTTAAATTAAATTTATGGCATTGGATATGATCAACTTCTAATCTATAGGAGTAAAGATAGGAGAGAATATGATAAATAAAGTCCCCAGATAATATATTTATTTCAGTCAGCAGCTTCAATGTACATCCCTTAGATTATTTTAGTTGCCAGTAACAAAAACCATCTCCAACTTAAGTTAGTTTAATAAACAAACAAAATATGATATGGGTAAATTATTATAGCAGGACAGGGCTTCTCAAAGACACATGAAGACAGGAATTTCAAAAGTGATCAGAACTAAGAACTGAAAAAGCTGTAAGTTTCCCATGTTGTGCTAGTTCCCTCCCTCACCCTCTTGCTTCTACTTTGCTTTTGTAAATTTCTTTCATTTTCCTCTTTGTAGGGCAGCATGCCATGCCTTTTCCAACCCTTGTGATATGATGGATATTTCATCAATCTTGAATTTCCATCAACTTGGTTCCAATGACATGCTGTGCCTACTAAACTATCACTCAATCTAAATTTCACATTGAAAGAAATAATCCAACTGGCCCAGCTTGGGTCAGATATCCACACTTGGTCCATTTAACCCTAGCCAGAGAAGGTAGATTCATGTAATAACAATACAGTAGCAGCCAACCTTGACTGGTTGTTAACCACGCTTTGTAAATATTACCTTTACACAGCCTATGGGATCCTTTCTTATGAAGACCCTGAAACATCAGAACAAAAGAATGAGTGTAAGTTGTGCAGATTTTCCCAGAGCATGAGAAAATTAGATACCAAGAGATACACAAGCATATGAAAACTAAAGTAAGCTTTATAATGCAGTTCAATAATGCCACAATGGGAGTAAGTTCAGGTCTTGAAGTCCAAAATACCTGAGTTCTAATTCCAATAAGTTTACTAGCTGTGTAGCTTAAACAAGTTCCTTCACCTCTCTGCTCAATTTTCTTTTCTTTCCATGAAATTATTATAATAATAGATATGGCATGACAGAGTGTCCATCTAGTTATTAGATACTGTGATGTTAAGCACTTAAACATTAACAATTATTTATGAGTGATTCTTCTGTAACAAAGAAGTATTCAGAGGAGTTACACACCAGCAAGAACACAAAGGTAGATAAGCAAAGTGCCCACTTGCTTGGTGGGCATTGCCAATATATAATAACACTATGTAGTAACAAGAGCTAATATTGAGCAATTACTACGTATATTGTATTGGGAAACTTTCTCAGCATTTTATATATATTAGCTATTATTGTCCCATTTGGAGGTACAGAGAGTTTTAGTAGCTTATCCTTGGTCACACAGCTGTAAGTCATAGGAGTAGGATTTAAGCCTAGACAGTCTGGCTCCATAACTCACTTTTTAAGCACTACTCTGTACTGCCCAATGATGTAAGAGCTATCCTGCCACGTGTTTCTGAAGCAGAGAGGTGTCTGTGGTCACCACAGAGAGAAGACAGTGTGGCTTCAAGATTTCCAACTCGCTAGAAACCTCCCTTGTTTATTCCTCATGGGCCCTTTAATGAGATTACCTCATCATAATTAATGGCAAGTTATTCTTCTCGATCAGTAGTGTCAACCATAAACTTTGAAATGGTTTGCCTACCACACTTGATTTAAGATTTAGGTTTACTTACAAAAGCTCTTTAGAAGCACCATGAATAAACAAGAGTGAAAAGTTAAACCAAGGACAGACATTTTTGTTTGTACATTTTCCAAATCTATCCAAACAACAAAATTCAAAAGTTTTTCCTGACACCACAGGCAAATGCTTCTTCTCCAGGGACAGAACAGCCTGTTGGAGACACCACAGTCATATTGCCATGGTAATTGGGGAAATGTACAACTTTTGTATTTTTGTTAGGTTTTACCTTAAAAGAGTCCCATAGAGCAAGAAACTGGTAAATGATGGGGAAGAGTGAAGACCTTAGAGCATTAGACAACATGATAGCAGATGCCATTTGTTGGCTAGCCCAATTCCCATTCTCAAATCCACCTCCTTTGGCATCCTTTATTAGAGATACTAGAAAGCCAAACATTTGCTTTCCTGTAGCTACGATCAGCTATGTGATCCCCAGTGAGGCATAAGTGGATGTCTCTGGGGGCTTCTGGAAAAGCTTTGCTTTCCTGGTCTAAAGGATCAATGCCATCAGTGCAGTGCCCTCTGCTGCCCCTTCTTCCTGCCTTAGGTAGAGACTCGTGTCTCAAGCAATGGCAGCTTCTCACAACCTCAAGAGAAGGGCTGCCAGAATTGGAGAAACACTGGCCCTGGTATTTTTTAACTCTTCACCACAAACAGTTGTTTGCCTCCAGAATGCTTGTCATGTGAGTAAAATAGTTTAAGTCACTTTGAGTCAGGTTTTCCATTGATGCCAAAAGACTTCCTATTGGCTCAATGTGATTGCAGCTATTTTAGCTCAGTATTTCATTGCCTTTTAAATCTATGCCTATCTGTCTATCCCTCAGAAATCTTCCAGAAGTTTGGTGAAAGAAACACTATTTAATCAAATTGTGTAAATGACTTACAGGGTATTGTGTAATCAAAATGAATCATCTTTATAGTTTGTTCCCTCATCATAGCAACTGTATTAATGTAACTTCAGCATCACCTCCCCAATAGTAATAAGAAAGGAGTGGTACAGTCCATTGGAACCAAACTTTCTGTTATTCCAGTACATACATGGAGTCCAAAAGAATGTGCCAACCCCTCTTTCACTTTAGGCTTGAGTAGTGTCTTTCAACTTTATGAAACCATGACTAGGAGGCAGGGTAGAGGTTGTTTGCTGCACTCTACCCTTCTCCAGCTCTCAAAAATGAATACATCCTTCCAAACAGAACCTAAGGTTATCCATATGGCCACCCCTCTCATGGGCACCCAGAAATCCAACTTCTTCTCTTTGGGCGCCCTCTTGTCTTTCTCTATACCATCTCTATAGGCAGAGGCATTAAAGAGAGCAAAATGGCCCCCATTAATTAATATCATTGAGTTAATAATAAAAAAAACACATTAGCACTAAAATGATAAATTAAAAAGGAGTATCTCTCTTCATGTAGAGGCTTCCAGGGAGATTTTTTGGAGGGTGTGGTCTACACAGAGTCTTAACCGCTATTTGTGATTTAACCAAGCGGGGAAGTAACAGGGGGCTGCAGCTAGAAAGAACTGACAGCAGGAAACCAGGGGTCTTAAGTGGGCCAGAGGGTGGGGCCACTGAGGGGGAAGCAGAAATAATTTGGTTCTGCAGAAGTGATTCCTGTGAAGCAGAGACGTTAGAAACCAAAGCAGCATGGCTCCCATCTACAGGGGGACATGGTGAAGGACTCGGAGAAGGAAACAGCCATTGCTTTGCATTTCAGAAATGTCACTTTGGAGACAATTACAAGGTGTGGATTCAAAATAAGAGACCATGGGACACAAGAAAGGGAGGCTTGTTATGGGCTGACTGACGGAGAAACAAGGAAACCATGAGGTTTAAACTAGTTAATTCATTCCCAAATACATAAGCACACATTTCAAAGTACTCTGTGGTGTTGATTTCAAGTCACCCATGTGCTGAGTTGTGTACCAGCCAGGAACTGTAAGGAAAGGCTGTCCCAAGTCCCCCATCAGCTCACAGAAAGAGAAGGTGGCCACAAAGACCGTAGCAGGGTCTCGCTGCCGGATGGGCCCGCCTCAGCCCTGCGCCTTAGCCCCCCATCTGGCTGGCGTTGGGCGGGGGGTCACCCAGCACCTTCCCATCCTCTCGGCCCTTAACCACTCTGACGACGTCTCTGAAGCCCAGAAAGTAAGAGCCTTTACCAAGGTCACACAGTGACCAGCTCCGAACAGTCCTGGTGGCTGCTGGACCCAATTCTACGCCCTAAATACCAGATGGCAAAACCTGCTGCATAAAAATAGTTCAATTAAAATCTAAAATAAAACCATCACTTGCTCCCAAAAAGCATGCAGCCAAGCACGGTATTTCAGGAAAATGTCATGAACTTGAATGGAACTGTAATTTGGGAAGTTGTAAAAATATGGTTGCACAATTCCGCCGGCCACCGCCTGTCACGTGACCCTAAACCGCGGGCCCTGCCTGGCGCTGGCTGTGCCTGGCCAGTTTGGGGCCGCGAGCAGGAGCAAAGCCGGAGCGGGAGGTCAGCGCCCCAGGACCCGCCACTTGACAGCTGATCTGCTCCGACCAGCGCCTAAGAAGTTAATTTCTAGCTTTGAGATGGTTCCTGGTAATGGTAGGTAATTTGCAATATAATTGCAATTTAGTAGGGAGGGAAAAAAACTCTGTGCCGTGTTTATCCTCATCGCTCTAATTTAAGGTCTCCAGTGTTGGATGAACTGCGCTTCGGTGCACGCCCATGTTGCATCTTCCTGATGTTACCACCCGTGATTATAGAAACAGCCTCACCAAACTCAGCCCGCGTGCAAGACAGAGGCTGCGAAGCTCAGACAGACGGTTTCACAGCACTGGAAGGTAAAACGTGGACATGTTCTTGAGTATCACACGAATGAAGAAAGCCACAGGACTCCAAGTGCAAAAGCCCCTCAGAGATATCCAGCTTGCCCGAGTTTATAGTAAGGCCACCTCTTCTCTCCCCGCCCCCCCCCCCCAAGAAGGAGGACTACGGCTCAGTGTGGTCTGTCCGCGTGCTTCATGGAGGAATAATTCCACAGGGCGGCCTGTGAGTGGGCCAGTGGAGCCTCTGCCTTGTATGTTATCAACTGCTCTGAGCCAAGCTGCAGTAGCTACAGCTTTGCAGGGTTCACGGAGATTTCATGCCACGGTGAGAAAGGCTGTTTTAAATGCACTGGTTTGGCCAGGTGTGGTGGCTCACACCCTGAGTCCAGGGGTTCAAGACCAGCCTAGGCAACTTGGTGAGACCTCATCTCTACAATAAGTAAAAAAAAAAAAAAAAAAATCAGCCAAACGTGGTGGCATGCACCTGCCGTTCCAGCACTTGGAAGGCTGAGGCAGAAGGATCGCCTGAGCCCAGCAGGTGGAGGCTGCAGTGGCTTGAGCGTGCCACTGTACTCCAGCTTGGGTGACAGAGTGAGACTCCAACTTAAAAAAAAAAAATGCACTGGTTTAAGAGAAGAAAATCTGTTCTATTGTATATTGATGTATAGAGGATTTTTTAAAATATTTTATTTTAAAGATGTGGGGATTAGGGATACAAGTGGTCGTTGTAGAGGTAAAGTCTGGGCCTCCTTTTGGTCCCCACTTTGCCTGGTTTGAGATCAGATACCCTTATTGATGTTGTGTCTCCATTCACCCACCCACCCCGGCAGTGTCCCTCTACTGCCAATCCGTTTCTTATAGTATTATGGTAGATGATCCAGGGTCTGCTTATGAGTGAGAATATATGCTACTCAGTTCTTGGTTCAGTGATGGAACACTCAGTATGATCGACTCTAAGCCCATCCAAGTTGTTGCAAAGCCCCTATGTTTGTCCATCTTTATGGCTGTGTAATATTCCATTGTGTATATGTACATTTTTTTTGATGGGCAACACGGTTGGTTTGAGAGTTTTTTTTTAACTGTCCAAAGTATAGAGAGGAGAGTTACAGACACCTCGGTAAGTGTTTGGATTCCAAAGTGCCAGCAGGGGCCCAGTCAGCCCTCGCCACTCAACTAAACACAGACAGCTAAGTGATGAAGAAAACAGCTGAAATGAGCATGTGATCTAATGACCGCACATGCAGTCTCCTACCTCCCAGCTGAATAGAATGAAACGTACAACTGAGGCAGCTCCACATTGCCACAGCAATTACACTGTATTAACACTGGCGCTGGAAATCACATTCCAAATCTGAGAACTGAGGGTCAGAGACCAGAAATCTGCCACTGGTATTGCAAGCCTGCCTTAAAAATAGGCTCAAACGAAGGTTGGCCACCAAACAGTTCTACTTAGATAGTAAAGATTGTCTGCCTAGAAAACTTTCAAATGGAACTCAGAAGTTTAGTGATTGAGAAAACAAAGTGTGTTCCAAGTTCATCTGGCTTTGCAGATACTGGCTCATCAAAGAAACAAGCTTTTTTACAGCAATTTATTTCATGTATCTTTTTTAGAAAATTCAAATATTGCAAAAGTGAACACTAAATTTTTCTTCAGCTTCAAATTTCTGTCCCTTAGTCCCCTTCTCTCGAGGCAGCTCCTGTTAGCAGTTTTCAATGTGCTCTAATCAATGCACATCTAAGTATGTCTTCTGTATGCCAGATACACATGGTGGTGACTCCAGAAGATTTAGGGGTTGTAATCTGATTGGATGTGCGTAAGCTGTATCAGGTTGCATTTCCCTAGCATTTTACATAGTCTATATATTATAATATACGTAATATAATTACATTGATATATGGTAATAATATATGGACCAGCCTGGGGAACACAGCATGACCTTGTCTCTACAAAACAATTTAAAAATTAGCTGAGCATGGTGGTGCGCATATGTAGTCCTGACTACTCAGGAGACAGAGATGGGAGGATTGCTTGAGCCCAGGAGGTCAAGGCTGTGATCATGCCACTGCACTGCAGTGTGAGCAACAGAGTAAGCATGAGACCCTGTCTAAAAAAAAAAAAAAAAAAAATACACACACACACACACACACGTATATAAATCTAAGCGCTAAAAGAAGTAAGTACAGCAATGAATTATAAACCATCGAAAAAAGAATTCACAAGTTGCCACAATGGATAGTAAATGATGAATAAATGGGAAAAAGGATGAGCCCTGGGTTGCATCTGACTGGTGAATGTGGAGGGAATGTGTGCGGGAGCGGAAAGACCATTATTTTGCAGCCATGATAGTAAAGACTGGGTCAAATAAGAGCCATCAGTGAATGCTGTATCCACATCTACAAGAAAATTTTGCTAAGAACCAGGATATTTGCATCATTTAAAAATGTCTCCCCACAGACTACTTATTAGTTTTCACAGTGGGAGCGAGAGAAGCTGCAATAATTATATAATTGAGGCTATTGGACAACACCTTGACCAAGTCATCAAATTAGCATTACTGGTGAAAGATAGACATGTCACCCCGAGAAAGATACAGCACACCTGTGCAGTTCTCTGGCCTAGACTATATCACTTCAATCTAATCACAGGGAAATTGCAGATTCACTCAAAATGAGGAATGTTTTATTAAAAACAGTGGGGGCAGGGGTGGTGATGAAGAATGTGTTTGTTATAATGTCAGTGTCATAAAAGACAAGGAACGGCTGTGACAATGTTCCAGATCAAAAGTGGCGAGAGAGTCATGACAACTAAATGCAAGACTAGACCCTAGATTTGATCCTGGTGTGAAAGGGAAACAAGCATTCTAAAGATTATTAGATCAACCAACAGAATCCAAACACAAACAGCAGGTTAGGTCAAGAGACAATTGTCGGATGGGTTCTGCTTCCATCATACTACCACTCCACCCCCTGCTCCTGTCAAGCACTGAGTCCCCGTGCCCTTCAGGGGTACTTGAGCTTCTATCCACAAAGTTCCTTCTTTGCCCAGAAAACCAGAAGGTGGGAACAATTTGGGGCAGAATAGGTTGTCTGCTGCTGGGATGAAAGGCTGTTTTGACTTTTCCCTCAGGACCAGGAGCTGTAGATGATGCCAAGACATGAGGCCAAAGGATAAGACTCTCATAGAAATTGCGACACAAATTCCTTTCTGGTCCCTTCTGACCAGCTTACGCTAACCTCATGGAAATGGCTGCCTTACCCTTCTTTTCTCTAAGTTCATGTTAAAGCCAACCACACTCCATTCAAGGAAAGAATACATGGCAGATATAGGTGGCTAATAAATGCTTGACAAATAAATAAAAATGAATGGATGACTGAATGAACAAATAAACAAGGTACATTTGAGTAATGCTACGGTAATGAAGATTAATGCTGGTTAGAAAGGAACCAAAGGACAACATGTTTTCCTACTTTAGTTCTTGCTGTGCTGTGTTCAGGTAATATAGTGATCTCCTTATATTTGCTTGCAATTAAAACAGCTTTCTGTTTGAACCAGTATTAAGTTTGGGAATACAAAGCAGAGAGAGAGAGAGAGAGATCCTCTAAGGGACACATAGCAACACAACCTTCTCATCAGATGGATGACATGGAAAATTAGACCTATAACAGAAGAAAACTGAGAATTGCACAACCACATGGAACCTTGAGATAAATGTGCATGTGAGGCATGGGGGGCAGAAAAGGGCAGTGATCAAAAAGAAAAATAAAGAGATGGGGAAACAGATTCTATAACTCAGTTTGGCAGAAACAAGGAAACTGAGTCAAAATTCATCAGGCCCTTGGGATCACCTGCCTGTCCAGGATGCAGGAGGAAGTCACAGTGTGGGCGAAGGGCTGGTGGAGCCAGGTGAACGTCAAGCCAGGTTCTGATTGGCTTCAGAGTGGTGTTCGCACGGGAGGAGTTAGCATGCTCTAGCTCTGTGATTTGTGATATTTGAAAATTTGTTGCCAAAAGCAAGAACAAGTTCAAACAGAGAAGCTAATGTTTCTCAGAGAAAGAGCAAGCATAGAAATGTCTGCACCAAGGGGTAACCATCCTGGAAGGCTTATTGACCAAAAATCCTGAACATCCTGCAACCATTCCCATTTTTCTATCCGCACTTTGATTTTCCGCTGGAGAAATCATCCTTTCTTCACTGAGAGTGCATTGTGATTCCTGGGGCTGTCAGTCAAGTTGTACATTTCAGGTGCCTGGCATGGAGTAATCAGGAACCAGAGATAAACTGGGCTCGGTGGCTCAGCCTGTAATCCTGCGCCTTTGGGAGGCTGAGGTGAGTGGATTGCCTGAGCCCGCGGGTTCGAGACCCACCTGGGCAGGCGAGACCTCATCTCTACAATAAATCAAAAAATTAGCCGGGCGTGGTAGCATGCGCCTGTAATTCCGGCTACTCGGAAGGCTGAGGTGGAAGGATCGCCGGAGCCCAGCAGATTGAGGCTGCGGTGGCCGGGAGCGGCACTGCACTCCAGTCTGGGTGACATTGAGACTCCAACTCAAAAAAAAAAAAAAAAAGAACCAGAGATATGTTTGTTGACTGAACGAGTAAATGAATGAATATGCCCAGCCCTCCTCTCGCTAGGCCAATGAGACAACTTTATCCCTGAGATTTGCATCTTAAGTCAAATGTAGAGACTCCAGTACCAAATGAAGATTCATTCTCGGAGAGACTTTCTTAAGGAGACACCAACTCGTGTTTGTTTCCTAGATCCTGAGACTCCTCTGTCACAGTTTCTGTTCTTTCCAAGCCAGATGTCTAAGCTTTCTCTTTTATTCTAAGGACTATCATGTATCCTTCTGATAAACTCCCCCTCTGCTGGAGTTATTCAAAGCTCTTTTCTGCAGCTTATGCACAAAGCACCAAGACAGACACACATTTCTCACCTTGCCCCTATGGAATACAAAAATTATTAACCCTAAATGTGAACTAGGGAATAAGATGACCATCTGAGTGGAGATTCTTGGATTTTTTTTTTTTTTTTTTTTACTTTTGTTTCCATGTGTCTCTGGTACAAGAACTTGAGGAGTTGAAATAAAAAATGTCAGTTGTTTGCATTCCCCTGCAAGACGCTTTATTATTGTGTCTCAAAGTATCTATTGTTCAATAGATGTTAGAGTTACTATGTATTTATGTTAAGCTACCACTTGTTTTTAGATTGACTTTAAAGGGTGTATTTGCAGTTTACCAATTTCCAAAGCCCTACCTCAACTACCACAAATTTTCCCTGATTTTATGTCCAACCAGCAATAGATTGAAGCAGGAACAGGGTCCCACTTTTACATATAATGTTTCAACTAGTTATGTAAAAGACAAATATAAACAAACCCTCACACCAACCATTTTTAAGAATACAGTTTAAATTCCAAGTTGTATTTAGTAGCCTGCTTACTTTTTATAGAAAAGTCTCTCAAAAATGATAGTTGCTATTTTATTTTCAACTGGTTATTTTTTAAGTAGTTAAAAAATATTCAGCCGGGCTCGGCAGCTCAGCCTGTAATCCCACGCTTTGGGAGGCTGAGGTGAGTGGATTGCCTGAACCCGCGGGTTCGAGACCCGTCTGGGCAACTTGGCGAGACCTCATCTCTACACTGA